>NW_028283561.1:3290000-3590000 GCF_059441095.1 Idiotropiscis lumnitzeri | reverse complement strand
AACGTTTGGTTTAGCTGTTAATGAAGTTTCGTTTTTTTAGTGCTGAAAATTCATTGTCTGCTGGCGCTGTACACTTTTTCTAAGTGTTGCAATATCTCATGAAGGAAATACTGGACAATCAAATTAATGACTTTCCAGGCTTCAGGATGCCTTTCTACACTATATAAAGGTGGAAATTTACATTGGAAACGTTTGGTTTAGCTGTTATAAAAGTTTGTTTTTTTAGTGCTGTAAATGCATTTTCAGCTCGCGCTGTACACATTTACTATGAGAGGCATTATCTCATAAGGGAAATATTGGACAATCAAATTAATGACTGCCCAGGCTTCAGGATGTCTTTTTACACTATATAAAGGTGGAAATTTACATTGCAAACGTTTAGTTTAGCTGTTATAAAAGTTTGTTTTTTTAGTGCTGTAAATGCATTTTCAGCTCGCGCTGTACACATTTGCTATGTGAGGCATTATCTCATAAGGGAAATACTGGACAATCAAATTAATGACTGCCCAGGCTTCAGGATGTCTTTTTACACTATATAAAGGTGGAAATTTACATTGGAAACGTTTGGTTTAGCTGTTATAAAAGTTTGGTTTTTTAGTGCTGAAAATGCATTTTCAGCTCGCACTGTACACATTTGCTATGAGAGGCATTATCTCATAAGGGAAATATTGGACAATCAAATTAATGACTGCCCAGGCTTCAGGATGTCTTTTTACACTATATAAAGGTGGAAATTTACATTGGAAACGTTTGGTTTAGCTGTTATAAAAGTTTGGTTTTTTAGTGCTTAAAATGCATTTTCAGCTCGCACTGTACACATTTGCTATGTGAGGCATTATCTCATAAGGGAAATACTGGACAATCAAATTAATGACTTCCCAGGCTTCAGGATGCCTTTTTACACTATATAAAGGTGGAATTTACATTGGAAACGTTTGGTTTAGCTGTTATAAAAGTTTGGTTTTTTAGTGCTGAAAATGCATTTTCAGCTCGCACTGTACACATTTGCTATGTGAGGCATTATCTCATGAAGGAAATACTGGACAATCAAATTAATGACTTTCCAGGCTTCAGGATGCCTTTTTAAACTATATAAAGGTGGAAATTTACATTGGAAACGTTTGGTTTAGCTGTTATAAAAGTTTGTTTTTTTAGTGCTGTAAATGCATTTTCAGCTCGCGCTGTACACATTTACTATGAGAGGCATTATCTCATAAGGGAAATATTGGACAATCAAATTAATGACTGCCCAGGCTTCAGGATGTCTTTTTACACTATATAAAGGTGGAAATTTACATTGCAAACGTTTAGTTTAGCTGTTATAAAAGTTTGTTTTTTTAGTGCTGTAAATGCATTTTCAGCTCGCGCTGTACACATTTGCTATGTGAGGCATTATCTCATAAGGGAAATACTGGACAATCAAATTAATGACTGCCCAGGCTTCAGGATGTCTTTTTACACTATATAAAGGTGGAAATTTACATTGGAAACGTTTGGTTTAGCTGTTATAAAAGTTTGGTTTTTTAGTGCTGAAAATGCATTTTCAGCTCGCACTGTACACATTTGCTATGAGAGGCATTATCTCATAAGGGAAATATTGGACAATCAAATTAATGACTGCCCAGGCTTCAGGATGTCTTTTTACACTATATAAAGGTGGAAATTTACATTGGAAACGTTTGGTTTAGCTGTTATAAAAGTTTGGTTTTTTAGTGCTTAAAATGCATTTTAAGCTCGCACTGTACACATTTGCTATGTGAGGCATTATCTCATAAGGGAAATACTGGACAATCAAATTAATGACTTCCCAGGCTTCAGGATGCCTTTTTACACTATATAAAGGTGGAATTTACATTGGAAACGTTTGGTTTAGCTGTTATAAAAGTTTGGTTTTTTAAGTGCTGAAAATGCATTTTCAGCTCGCACTGTACACATTTGCTATGTGAGGCATTATCTCATGAAGGAAATACTGGACAATCAAATTAATGACTTTCCAGGCTTCAGGATGCCTTTTTAAACTATATAAAGGTGGAAATTTACATTGGAAACGTTTGGTTTAGCTGTTATAAAAGTTTGGTTTTTTAGTGCTGTAAATGCATTTTCAGCTCGCGCTGTACACATTTGCTATGTGAGGCATTATCTCATAAGGGAAATACTGGACAATCAAATTAATGACTGCCCAGGCTTCAGGATGTCTTTTTACACTATATAAAGGTGGAAATTTACATTGGAAACGTTTGGTTTAGCTGTTAATGAAGTTTCGTTTTTTTAGTGCTGAAAATTCATTGTCTGCTGGCGCTGTACACTTTTTCTAAGTGTTGCAATATCTCATGAAGGAAATACTGGACAATCAAATTAATGACTTTCCAGGCTTCAAGATGCCTTTCTACACTATATAAAGGTGGAAATTTACATTGGAAACGTTTGGTTTAGCTGTTATAAAAGTTTGGGTTTTTAGTCCTGTAAATGCATTTTCAGCTCGCGCTGTACACATTTGCTATGAGAGGCATTATCTCATAAGGGAAATATTGGACAATCAAATTAATGACTGCCCAGGCTTCAGGATGTCTTTTTACACTATATAAAGGTGGAAATTTACATTGGAAACGTTAAGTTTAGCTGTTATAAAAGTTTGTTTTTTTAGTGCTGTAAATGCATTTTCAGCTCGCGCTGTACACATTTGCTATGTGAGGCATTATCTCATAAGGGAAATACTGGACAATCAAATTAATGACTGCCCAGGCTTCAGGATGTCTTTTTACACTATATAAAGGTGGGAATTTACATTGGAAACGTTTGGTTTAGCTGTTATTAAAAGTTTGGTTTTTTAGTGCTGAAAATGCATTTTCAGCTCGCACTGTACACATTTGCTATGTGAGGCATTATCTCATAAGGGAAATACTGGACAATCAAATTAATGACTTCCCAGGCTTCAGGATGCCTTTTTACACTCTATAAATGTGGAAATTTACATTGGAAACGTTTGGTTTAGCTGTTAATGAAGTTTCGTTTTTTTAGTGCTGAAAATTCATTGTCTGCTGGCGCTGTACACTTTTTCTAAGTGTTGCAATATCTCATGAAGGAAATACTGGACAATCAAATTAACGACTTTCCAGGCTTCAGGATGCCTTTCTACACTATATAAAGGTGGAAATGTACATTGGAAACGTTTGGTTTAGCTGTTATAAAAGTTTGGTTTTTTAGTGCTGTAAATGCATTTTCAGCTCGCGCTGTACATATTTGATATGAGAGGCATTATCTCATAAGGGAAATATTGGACAATCAAATTAATGACTGCCCAGGCTTCAGGATGTCTTTTTACACTATATAAAGGTGGAAATATACATTGGAAACGTTTAGTTTAGCTGTTAATGAAGTTTCGTTTTTTTAGTGCTGAAAATTCATTGTCTGCTGGCGCTGTACACTTTTTCTAAGTGTTGCAATATCTCATGAAGGAAATACTGGACAATCAAATTTATGACTTTCCAGGCTTCAGGATGCCTTTCTACACTATATAAAGGTGGAAATTTACATTGGAAACGTTTGGTTTAGCTGTTATAAAAGTTTGTTTTTTTAGTGCTGTAAATACATTTTCAGCTCGCGCTGTACACATTTGCTATGAGAGGCATTATCTAATAAGGGAAATATTGGACAATCAAATTAATGACTGCCCAGGCTTCAGGATGTCTTTTTACACTATATAAAGGTGGAAATTTACATTGGAAACGTTTGGTTTAGCTGTTATAAAAGTTTGGTTTTTTAGTGCTTAAAATGCATTTTCAGCTCGCACTGTACACATTTGCTATGTGAGGCATTATCTCATAAGGGAAATACTGGACAATCAAATTAATGACTTCCCAGGCTTCAGGATGCCTTTTTACACTCTATAAAGGTGGAAATTTACATTGGAAACGTTTGGTTTAGCTGTTTTAAAAGTTTGTTTTTTTCGTGCTGTAAATGCATTTTCAGCTCGCGCTGTACACATTTGCAATGAGAGGCATTATCTCATAAGGGAAATATTGGACAATCAAATTAATGACTGCCCAGGCTTCAGGATGTCTTTTTACACTATATAAAGGTGGAAATTTACATTGGAAACGTTTAGTTTAGCTGTTAATGAAGTTTCGTTTTTTTTTAGTGCTGAAAATTCATTGTCTGCTGGCGCTGTACACTTTTTCTAAGTGTTGCAATATCTCATGAAGGAAATACTGGACAATCAAATTAATGACTTTCCAGGCTTCAGGATGCCTTTCTACACTATATAAAGGTGGAAATTTACATTGGAAACGTTTGGTTTAGCTGTTATAAAAGTTTGGTTTTTTAGTGCTGTAAATGCATTTTCAGCTCGCGCTGTACACATTTGCTATGAGAGGCATTATCTCATAAGGGAAATATTGGACAATCAAATTAATGACTGCCCAGGCTTCAGGATGTCTTTTTACACTATATAAAGGTGGAAATTTACATTGGAAACGTTTGGTTTAGCTGTTATAAAAGTTTGTTTTTTTAGTGCTGAAAATGCATTTTCAGCTCGCACTGTACACATTTGCTATGTGAGGCATTATCTCATAAGGGAAATACTGGACAATCAAATTAATGACTTCCCAGGCTTCAGGATGCCTTTTTACACTCTATAAATGTGGAAATTTACATTGGAAACGTTTGGTTTAGCTGTTAATGAAGTTTCGTTTTTTTAGTGCTGAAAATTCATTGTCTGCTGGCGCTGTACACTTTTTCTAAGTGATGCAATATCTCATGAAGGAAATACTGGACAATCAAATTAATGACTTTCCAGGCTTCAGGATGGCTTTCTACACTATATAAAGGTGGAAATTTACATTGGAAACGTTTGGTTTAGCTGTTATAAAAGTTTGGTTTTTTAGTGCTGTAAATGCATTTTCAGCTCGCGCTGTACACATTTGCTATGAGAGGCATTATCTCATAAGGGAAATATTGGACAATCAAATTAATGACTGCCCAGGCTTCAGGATGTCTTTTTACACTATATAAAGGTGGAAATTTACATTGGAAACGTTTGGTTTAGCTGTTATAAAAGTTTGGTTTTTTAGTGCTGTAAATGCATTTTCAGCTCGCGCTGTACACATTTGCTATGAGAGGCATTATCTCATAAGGGAAATATTGGACAATCAAATTAATGGCTGCCCAGGCTTCAGGATGTCTTTTTACTCTATATAAAGGTGGAAATTTACATTGGAAACGTTTAGTTTAGCTGTTAATGAAGTTTCGTTTTTTTTAGTGCTGAAAATTCATTGTCTGCTGGCGCTGTACACTTTTTCTAAGTGTTGCAATATCTCATGAAGGAAATACTGGACAATCAAATCAATGACTTTCCAGGCTTCAGGATGCCTTTCTACACTAGATAAAGGTGGAAATTTACATTGGAAACGTTTGGTTTAGCTGTTATATAAGTTTGGTTTTTTAGTGCTGTAAATGCATTTTCAGCTCGCACTGTACACATTTGCTATGTGAGGCATTATCTCATAAGGGAAATATTGGACAATCAAATTAATGGCTGCCCAGGCTTCAGGATGCATTTTTACACTCTATAAATGTGGAAATTTACATTGGAAACGTTTGGTTTAGCTGTTAATGAAGTTTCGTTTTTTTAGTGCTGAAAATTCGTCTGCTGGCGCTGTACACTTTTTCTAAGTGTTGCAATATCTCATGAAGGAAATACTGGACAATCAAATTAATGACTTTCCAGGCTTCAGGATGCCTTTCTACACTATATAAAGGTGGAAATGTACATTGGAAACGTTTGGTTTAGCTGTTATAAAAGTTTGTTTTTTTAGTGCTGTAAATGCATTTTCAGCTCGCGCTGTACACATTTGCTATGAGAGGCATTATCTCATAAGGGAAATATTGGACAATCAAATTAATGACTTCCCAGGCTTCAGGATGCCTTTTTACACTCTATAAAGGTGGAAATTTACATTGGAAACGTTTGGTTTAGCTGTTTTAAAAGTTTGTTTTTTTCGTGCTGTAAATGCATTTTCAGCTCGCGCTGTACACATTTGCAATGAGAGGCATTATCTCATAAGGGAAATATTGGACAATCAAATTAATGACTGCCCAGGCTTCAGGATGTCTTTTTACACTATATAAAGGTGGAAATTTACATTGGAAACGTTTAGTTTAGCTGTTAATGAAGTTTCGTTTTTTTTTAGTGCTGAAAATTCATTGTCTGCTGGCGCTGTACACTTTTTCTAAGTGTTGCAATATCTCATGAAGGAAATACTGGACAATCAAATTAATGACTTTCCAGGCTTCAGGATGCCTTTCTACACTATATAAAGGTGGAAATTTACATTGGAAACGTTTGGTTTAGCTGTTATAAAAGTTTGGTTTTTTAGTGCTGTAAATGCATTTTCAGCTCGCGCTGTACACATTTGCTATGAGAGGCATTATCTCATAAGGGAAATATTGGACAATCAAATTAATGACTGCCCAGGCTTCAGGATGTCTTTTTACACTATATAAAGGTGGAAATTTACATTGGAAACGTTTGGTTTAGCTGTTATAAAAGTTTGTTTTTTTAGTGCTGAAAATGCATTTTCAGCTCGCACTGTACACATTTGCTATGTGAGGCATTATCTCATAAGGGAAATACTGGACAATCAAATTAATGACTTCCCAGGCTTCAGGATGCCTTTTTACACTCTATAAATGTGGAAATTTACATTGGAAACGTTTGGTTTAGCTGTTAATGAAGTTTCGTTTTTTTAGTGCTGAAAATTCATTGTCTGCTGGCGCTGTACACTTTTTCTAAGTGATGCAATATCTCATGAAGGAAATACTGGACAATCAAATTAATGACTTTCCAGGCTTCAGGATGGCTTTCTACACTATATAAAGGTGGAAATTTACATTGGAAACGTTTGGTTTAGCTGTTATAAAAGTTTGTTTTTTTAGTGCTGTAAATGCATTTTCAGCTCGCGCTGTACACATTTGCTATGAGAGGCATTATCTCATAAGGGAAATATTGGACAATCAAATTAATGACTGCCCAGGCTTCAGGATGTCTTTTTACACTATATAAAGGTGGAAATTTACATTGGAAACGTTTGGTTTAGCTGTTATAAAAGTTTGGTTTTTTAGTGCTGTAAATGCATTTTCAGCTCGCGCTGTACACATTTGCTATGAGAGGCATTATCTCATAAGGGAAATATTGGACAATCAAATTAATGGCTGCCCAGGCTTCAGGATGTCTTTTTACTCTATATAAAGGTGGAAATTTACATTGGAAACGTTTAGTTTAGCTGTTAATGAAGTTTCGTTTTTTTTAGTGCTGAAAATTCATTGTCTGCTGGCGCTGTACACTTTTTCTAAGTGTTGCAATATCTCATGAAGGAAATACTGGACAATCAAATTAATGACTTTCCAGGCTTCAGGATGCCTTTCTACACTATATAAAGGTAGAAATTTACATTGGAAACGTTTGGTTTAGCTGTTATAAAAGTTTGGTTTTTTAGTGCTGTAAATGCATTTTCAGCTCGCGCTGTACACATTTGCAATGAGAGGCATTATCTCATAAGGGAAATATTGGACAATCAAATTAATGACTGCCCAGGCTTCAGGATGTCTTTTTACACTATATAAAGGTGGAAATTTACATTGGAAACGTTTGGTTTAGCTGTTATAAAAGTTTGTTTTTTTAGTGCTGTAAATGCATTTTCAGCTCGCGCTGTACACATTTGCTATGAGAGGCCTTATCTCATAAGGGAAATATTTGACAATCAAATTAATGGCTGCCCAGGCTTCAGGATGTCTTTTTACACTATATAAATGTGGAAATTTACATTGGAAACGTTTGGTTTAGCTGTTAATGAAGTTTCGTTTTTTAGTGCTGAAAATTCATTGTCTGCTGGCGCTGTACACTTTTTCTAAGTGTTGCAATATCTCATGAAGGAAATACTGGACAATCAAATTAATGACTTTCCAGGCTTCAGGATGCCTTTCTACACTATATAAAGGTGGAAATTTACATTGGAAACGTTTGGTTTAGCTGTTATAAAAGTTTGTTTTTTTAGTGCTGTAAATGCATTTTCAGCTCGCGCTGTACACATTTACTATGAGAGGCATTATCTCATAAGGGAAATATTGGACAATCAAATTAATGACTGCCCAGGCTTCAGGATGTCTTTTTACACTATATAAAGGTGGAAATTTACATTGCAAACGTTTAGTTTAGCTGTTATAAAAGTTTGTTTTTTTAGTGCTGTAAATGCATTTTCAGCTCGCGCTGTACACATTTGCTATGAGAGGCATTATCTCATAAGGGAAATATTGGACAATCAAATTAATGACTGCCCAGGCTTCAGGATGTCTTTTTACACTATATAAAGGTGGAAATTTACATTGGAAACGTTTGGTTTAGCTGTTATAAAAGTTTGGTTTTTTAGTGCTGTAAATGCATTTTCAGCTCGCGCTGTACACATTTGCTATGAGAGGCATTATCTCATAAGGGAAATATTGGACAATCAAATTAATGGCTGCCCAGGCTTCAGGATGTCTTTTTACTCTATATAAAGGTGGAAATTTACATTGGAAACGTTTAGTTTAGCTGTTAATGAAGTTTCGTTTTTTTTAGTGCTGAAAATTCATTGTCTGCTGGCGCTGTACACTTTTTCTAAGTGTTGCAATATCTCATGAAGGAAATACTGGACAATCAAATTAATGACTTTCCAGGCTTCAGGATGCCTTTCTACACTATATAAAGGTAGAAATTTACATTGGAAACGTTTGGTTTAGCTGTTATAAAAGTTTGGTTTTTTAGTGCTGTAAATGCATTTTCAGCTCGCGCTGTACACATTTGCAATGAGAGGCATTATCTCATAAGGGAAATATTGGACAATCAAATTAATGACTGCCCAGGCTTCAGGATGTCTTTTTACACTATATAAAGGTGGAAATTTACATTGGAAACGTTTGGTTTAGCTGTTATAAAAGTTTGTTTTTTTAGTGCTGTAAATGCATTTTCAGCTCGCGCTGTACACATTTGCTATGAGAGGCCTTATCTCATAAGGGAAATATTGGACAATCAAATTAATGGCTGCCCAGGCTTCAGGATGTCTTTTTACACTATATAAATGTGGAAATTTACATTGGAAACGTTTGGTTTAGCTGTTAATGAAGTTTCGTTTTTTTAGTGCTGAAAATTCATTGTCTGCTGGCGCTGTACACTTTTTCTAAGTGTTGCAATATCTCATGAAGGAAATACTGGACAATCAAATTACTGACTTTCCAGGCTTCAGGATGCCTTTCTACACTATATAAAGGTGGAAATTTACATTGGAAACGTTTGGTTTAGCTGTTATAAAAGTTTGTTTTTTTAGTGCTGTAAATGCATTTTCAGCTCGCGCTGTACACATTTACTATGAGAGGCATTATCTCATAAGGGAAATATTGGACAATCAAATTAATGACTGCCCAGGCTTCAGGATGTCTTTTTACACTATATAAAGGTGGAAATTTACATTGCAAACGTTTAGTTTAGCTGTTATAAAAGTTTGTTTTTTTAGTGCTGTAAATGCATTTTCAGCTCGCGCTGTACACATTTGCTATGTGAGGCATTATCTCATAAGGGAAATACTGGACAATCAAATTAATGACTGCCCAGGCTTCAGGATGTCTTTTTACACTATATAAAGGTGGAAATTTACATTGGAAACGTTTGGTTTAGCTGTTATAAAAGTTTGGTTTTTTAGTGCTGAAAATGCATTTTCAGCTCGCACTGTACACATTTGCTATGAGAGGCATTATCTCATAAGGGAAATATTGGACAATCAAATTAATGACTGCCCAGGCTTCAGGATGTCTTTTTACACTATATAAAGGTGGAAATTTACATTGGAAACGTTTGGTTTAGCTGTTATAAAAGTTTGGTTTTTTAGTGCTTAAAATGCATTTTCAGCTCGCACTGTACACATTTGCTATGTGAGGCATTATCTCATAAGGGAAATACTGGACAATCAAATTAATGACTTCCCAGGCTTCAGGATGCCTTTTTACACTATATAAAGGTGGAATTTACATTGGAAACGTTTGGTTTAGCTGTTATAAAAGTTTGGTTTTTTAGTGCTGAAAATGCATTTTCAGCTCGCACTGTACACATTTGCTATGTGAGGCATTATCTCATGAAGGAAATACTGGACAATCAAATTTATGACTTTCCAGGCTTCAGGATGCCTTTTTAAACTATATAAAGGTGGAAATTTACATTGGAAACGTTTGGTTTAGCTGTTATAAAAGTTTGTTTTTTTAGTGCTGTAAATGCATTTTCAGCTCGCGCTGTACACATTTACTATGAGAGGCATTATCTCATAAGGGAAATATTGGACAATCAAATTAATGACTGCCCAGGCTTCAGGATGTCTTTTTACACTATATAAAGGTGGAAATTTACATTGCAAACGTTTAGTTTAGCTGTTATAAAAGTTTGTTTTTTTAGTGCTGTAAATGCATTTTCAGCTCGCGCTGTACACATTTGCTATGTGAGGCATTATCTCATAAGGGAAATACTGGACAATCAAATTAATGACTGCCCAGGCTTCAGGATGTCTTTTTACACTATATAAAGGTGGAAATTTACATTGGAAACGTTTGGTTTAGCTGTTATAAAAGTTTGGTTTTTTAGTGCTGAAAATGCATTTTCAGCTCGCACTGTACACATTTGCTATGAGAGGCATTATCTCATAAGGGAAATATTGGACAATCAAATTAATGACTGCCCAGGCTTCAGGATGTCTTTTTACACTATATAAAGGTGGAAATTTACATTGGAAACGTTTGGTTTAGCTGTTATAAAAGTTTGGTTTTTTAGTGCTTAAAATGCATTTTAAGCTCACACTGTACACATTTGCTATGTGAGGCATTATCTCATAAGGGAAATACTGGACAATCAAATTAATGACTTCCCAGGCTTCAGGATGCCTTTTTACACTATATAAAGGTGGAATTTACATTGGAAACGTTTGGTTTAGCTGTTATAAAAGTTTGGTTTTTTAGTGCTGAAAATGCATTTTCAGCTCGCACTGTACACATTTGCTATGTGAGGCATTATCTCATGAAGGAAATACTGGACAATCAAATTAATGACTTTCCAGGCTTCAGGATGCCTTTTTAAACTATATAAAGGTGGAAATTTACATTGGAAACGTTTGGTTTAGCTGTTATAAAAGTTTGGTTTTTTAGTGCTGTAAATGCATTTTCAGCTCGCGCTGTACACATTTGCTATGAGAGGCATTATCTCATAAAGGAAATATTGAACAATCGAATTAATGACTGCCCAGGCTTTAGGATGTCTTTTTACACTATATAAAGGTGGAAATTTACATTGGAAACGTTTGGTTTAGCTGTTATAAAAGTTTGGTTTTTTCGTGCTGAAAATGCATTTTCAGCTCGCACTGTACACATTTGCTATGTGAGGCATTATCTCATAAGGGAAATACTGGACAATCAAATTAATGACTTCCCAGGCTTCAGGATGCCTTTTTACACTCTATAAATGTGGAAATTTACATTGGAAACGTTTGGTTTAGCTGTTAATGAAGTTTCGTTTTTTTAGTGCTGAAAATTCATTGTCTGCTGGCGCTGTACACTTTTTCTAAGTGTTGCAATATCTCATGAAGGAAATACTGGACAATCAAATTAATGACTTTCCAGGCTTCAAGATGCCTTTCTACACTATATAAAGGTGGAAATTTACATTGGAAACGTTTGGTTTAGCTGTTATAAAAGTTTGGGTTTTTAGTCCTGTAAATGCATTTTCAGCTCGCGCTGTACACATTTGCTATGAGAGGCATTATCTCATAAGGGAAATATTGGACAATCAAATTAATGACTGCCCAGGCTTCAGGATGTCTTTTTACACTATATAAAGGTGGAAATTTACATTGGAAACGTTTGGTTTAGCTGTTATAAAAGTTTGGTTTTTTAGTGCTTAAAATGCATTTTAAGCTCACACTGTACACATTTGCTATGTGAGGCATTATCTCATAAGGGAAATACTGGACAATCAAATTAATGACTTCCCAGGCTTCAGGATGCCTTTTTACACTATATAAAGGTGGAATTTACATTGGAAACGTTTGGTTTAGCTGTTATAAAAGTTTGGTTTTTTAGTGCTGAAAATGCATTTTCAGCTCGCACTGTACACATTTGCTATGTGAGGCATTATCTCATGAAGGAAATACTGGACAATCAAATTAATGACTTTCCAGGCTTCAGGATGCCTTTTTAAACTATATAAAGGTGGAAATTTACATTGGAAACGTTTGGTTTAGCTGTTATAAAAGTTTGGTTTTTTAGTGCTGTAAATGCATTTTCAGCTCGCGCTGTACACATTTGCTATGAGAGGCATTATCTCATAAAGGAAATATTGGACAATCGAATTAATGACTGCCCAGGCTTTAGGATGTCTTTTTACACTATATAAAGGTGGAAATTTACATTGGAAACGTTTGGTTTAGCTGTTATAAAAGTTTGGTTTTTTCGTGCTGAAAATGCATTTTCAGCTCGCACTGTACACATTTGCTATGTGAGGCATTATCTCATAAGGGAAATACTGGACAATCAAATTAATGACTTCCCAGGCTTCAGGATGCCTTTTTACACTCTATAAATGTGGAAATTTACATTGGAAACGTTTGGTTTAGCTGTTAATGAAGTTTCGTTTTTTTAGTGCTGAAAATTCATTGTCTGCTGGCGCTGTACACTTTTTCTAAGTGTTGCAATATCTCATGAAGGAAATACTGGACAATCAAATTAATGACTTTCCAGGCTTCAAGATGCCTTTCTACACTATATAAAGGTGGAAATTTACATTGGAAACGTTTGGTTTAGCTGTTATAAAAGTTTGGGTTTTTAGTCCTGTAAATGCATTTTCAGCTCGCGCTGTACACATTTGCTATGAGAGGCATTATCTCATAAGGGAAATATTGGACAATCAAATTAATGACTGCCCAGGCTTCAGGATGTCTTTTTACACTATATAAAGGTGGAAATTTAC
Organism: Idiotropiscis lumnitzeri; assembly: GCF_059441095.1. NCBI lineage: Eukaryota > Metazoa > Chordata > Actinopteri > Syngnathiformes > Syngnathidae > Idiotropiscis > Idiotropiscis lumnitzeri. Next base: position 3,576,970 of record NW_028283561.1, on the reverse strand, counting down.
ATTGGAAACGTTAAGTTTAGCTGTTATAAAAGTTTGTTTTTTTAGTGCTGTAAATGCATTTTCAGCTCGCGCTGTACACATTTGCTATGTGAGGCATTATCTCATAAGGGAAATACTGGACAATCAAATTAATGACTGCCCAGGCTTCAGGATGTCTTTTTACACTATATAAAGGTGGAAATTTACATTGGAAACGTTTGGTTTAGCTGTTATTAAAAGTTTGGTTTTTTAGTGCTGAAAATGCATTTTCAGCTCGCACTGTACACATTTGCTATGTGAGGCATTATCTCATAAGGGAAATACTGGACAATCAAATTAATGACTTCCCAGGCTTCAGGATGCCTTTTTACACTCTATAAATGTGGAAATTTACATTGGAAACGTTTGGTTTAGCTGTTAATGAAGTTTCGTTTTTTTAGTGCTGAAAATTCATTGTCTGCTGGCGCTGTACACTTTTTCTAAGTGTTGCAATATCTCATGAAGGAAATACTGGACAATCAAATTAACGACTTTCCAGGCTTCAGGATGCCTTTCTACACTATATAAAGGTGGAAATGTACATTGGAAACGTTTGGTTTAGCTGTTATAAAAGTTTGGTTTTTTAGTGCTGTAAATGCATTTTCAGCTCGCGCTGTACATATTTGATATGAGAGGCATTATCTCATAAGGGAAATATTGGACAATCAAATTAATGACTGCCCAGGCTTCAGGATGTCTTTTTACACTATATAAAGGTGGAAATATACATTGGAAACGTTTAGTTTAGCTGTTAATGAAGTTTCGTTTTTTTAGTGCTGAAAATTCATTGTCTGCTGGCGCTGTACACTTTTTCTAAGTGTTGCAATATCTCATGAAGGAAATACTGGACAATCAAATTAATGACTTTCCAGGCTTCAGGATGCCTTTCTACACTATATAAAGGTGGAAATTTACATTGGAAACGTTTGGTTTAGCTGTTATAAAAGTTTGGTTTTTTAGTGCTGTAAATGCATTTTCAGCTCGCGCTGTACACATTTGCTATGAGAGGCATTATCTCATAAGGGAAATATTGGACAATCAAATTAATGACTGCCCAGGCTTCAGGATGTCTTTTTACACTATATAAAGGTGGAAATTTACATTGGAAACGTTTGGTTTAGCTGTTATAAAAGTTTGTTTTTTTAGTGCTGAAAATGCATTTTCAGCTCGCACTGTACACATTTGCTATGTGAGGCATTATCTCATAAGGGAAATACTGGACAATCAAATTAATGACTTCCCAGGCTTCAGGATGCCTTTTTACACTCTATAAATGTGGAAATTTACATTGGAAACGTTTGGTTTAGCTGTTAATGAAGTTTCGTTTTTTTAGTGCTGAAAATTCATTGTCTGCTGGCGCTGTACACTTTTTCTAAGTGATGCAATATCTCATGAAGGAAATACTGGACAATCAAATTAATGACTTTCCAGGCTTCAGGATGGCTTTCTACACTATATAAAGGTGGAAATTTACATTGGAAACGTTTGGTTTAGCTGTTATAAAAGTTTGGTTTTTTAGTGCTGTAAATGCATTTTCAGCTCGCGCTGTACACATTTGCTATGAGAGGCATTATCTCATAAGGGAAATATTGGACAATCAAATTAATGACTGCCCAGGCTTCAGGATGTCTTTTTACACTATATAAAGGTGGAAATTTACATTGGAAACGTTTGGTTTAGCTGTTATAAAAGTTTGGTTTTTTAGTGCTGTAAATGCATTTTCAGCTCGCGCTGTACACATTTGCTATGAGAGGCATTATCTCATAAGGGAAATATTGGACAATCAAATTAATGGCTGCCCAGGCTTCAGGATGTCTTTTTACTCTATATAAAGGTGGAAATTTACATTGGAAACGTTTAGTTTAGCTGTTAATGAAGTTTCGTTTTTTTTAGTGCTGAAAATTCATTGTCTGCTGGCGCTGTACACTTTTTCTAAGTGTTGCAATATCTCATGAAGGAAATACTGGACAATCAAATTAATGACTTTCCAGGCTTCAGGATGCCTTTCTACACTATATAAAGGTAGAAATTTACATTGGAAACGTTTGGTTTAGCTGTTATAAAAGTTTGGTTTTTTAGTGCTGTAAATGCATTTTCAGCTCGCGCTGTACACATTTGCAATGAGAGGCATTATCTCATAAGGGAAATATTGGACAATCAAATTAATGACTGCCCAGGCTTCAGGATGTCTTTTTACACTATATAAAGGTGGAGATTTACATTGGAAACGTTTGGTTTAGCTGTTATAAAAGTTTGTTTTTTTAGTGCTGTAAATGCATTTTCAGCTCGCGCTGTACACATTTGCTATGAGAGGCCTTATCTCATAAGGGAAATATTGGACAATCAAATTAATGGCTGCCCAGGCTTCAGGATGTCTTTTTACACTATATAAATGTGGAAATTTACATTGGAAACGTTTGGTTTAGCTGTTAATGAAGTTTCGTTTTTTTAGTGCTGAAAATTCATTGTCTGCTGGCGCTGTACACTTTTTCTAAGTGTTGCAATATCTCATGAAGGAAATACTGGACAATCAAATTAATGACTTTCCAGGCTTCAGGATGCCTTTCTACACTATATAAAGGTGGAAATTTACATTGGAAACGTTTGGTTTAGCTGTTATAAAAGTTTGTTTTTTTAGTGCTGTAAATGCATTTTCAGCTCGCGCTGTACACATTTACTATGAGAGGCATTATCTCATAAGGGAAATATTGGACAATCAAATTAATGACTGCCCAGGCTTCAGGATGTCTTTTTACACTATATAAAGGTGGAAATTTACATTGCAAACGTTTAGTTTAGCTGTTATAAAAGTTTGTTTTTTTAGTGCTGTAAATGCATTTTCAGCTCGCGCTGTACACATTTGCTATGTGAGGCATTATCTCATAAGGGAAATACTGGACAATCAAATTAATGACTGCCCAGGCTTCAGGATGTCTTTTTACACTATATAAAGGTGGAAATTTACATTGGAAACGTTTGGTTTAGCTGTTATAAAAGTTTGGTTTTTTAGTGCTGAAAATGCATTTTCAGCTCGCACTGTACACATTTGCTATGAGAGGCATTATCTCATAAGGGAAATATTGGACAATCAAATTAATGACTGCCCAGGCTTCAGGATGTCTTTTTACACTATATAAAGGTGGAAATTTACATTGGAAACGTTTGGTTTAGCTGTTATAAAAGTTTGGTTTTTTAGTGCTTAAAATGCATTTTCAGCTCGCACTGTACACATTTGCTATGTGAGGCATTATCTCATAAGGGAAATACTGGACAATCAAATTAATGACTTCCCAGGCTTCAGGATGCCTTTTTACACTATATAAAGGTGGAATTTACATTGGAAACGTTTGGTTTAGCTGTTATAAAAGTTTGGTTTTTTAGTGCTGAAAATGCATTTTCAGCTCGCACTGTACACATTTGCTATGTGAGGCATTATCTCATGAAGGAAATACTGGACAATCAAATTAATGACTTTCCAGGCTTCAGGATGCCTTTTTAAACTATATAAAGGTGGAAATTTACATTGGAAACGTTTGGTTTAGCTGTTATAAAAGTTTGTTTTTTTAGTGCTGTAAATGCATTTTCAGCTCGCGCTGTACACATTTACTATGAGAGGCATTATCTCATAAGGGAAATATTGGACAATCAAATTAATGACTGCCCAGGCTTCAGGATGTCTTTTTACACTATATAAAGGTGGAAATTTACATTGCAAACGTTTAGTTTAGCTGTTATAAAAGTTTGTTTTTTTAGTGCTGTAAATGCATTTTCAGCTCGCGCTGTACACATTTGCTATGTGAGGCATTATCTCATAAGGGAAATACTGGACAATCAAATTAATGACTGCCCAGGCTTCAGGATGTCTTTTTACACTATATAAAGGTGGAAATTTACATTGGAAACGTTTGGTTTAGCTGTTATAAAAGTTTGGTTTTTTAGTGCTGAAAATGCATTTTCAGCTCGCACTGTACACATTTGCTATGAGAGGCATTATCTCATAAGGGAAATATTGGACAATCAAATTAATGACTGCCCAGGCTTCAGGATGTCTTTTTACACTATATAAAGGTGGAAATTTACATTGGAAACGTTTGGTTTAGCTGTTATAAAAGTTTGGTTTTTTAGTGCTTAAAATGCATTTTAAGCTCGCACTGTACACATTTGCTATGTGAGGCATTATCTCATAAGGGAAATACTGGACAATCAAATTAATGACTTCCCAGGCTTCAGGATGCCTTTTTACACTATATAAAGGTGGAATTTACATTGGAAACGTTTGGTTTAGCTGTTATAAAAGTTTGGTTTTTTAAGTGCTGAAAATGCATTTTCAGCTCGCACTGTACACATTTGCTATGTGAGGCATTATCTCATGAAGGAAATACTGGACAATCAAATTAATGACTTTCCAGGCTTCAGGATGCCTTTTTAAACTATATAAAGGTGGAAATTTACATTGGAAACGTTTGGTTTAGCTGTTATAAAAGTTTGGTTTTTTAGTGCTGTAAATGCATTTTCAGCTCGCGCTGTACACATTTGCTATGAGAGGCATTATCTCATAAAGGAAATATTGGACAATCGAATTAATGACTGCCCAGGCTTCAGGATGTCTTTTTACACTATATAAAGGTGGAAATTTACATTGGAAACGTTTGGTTTAGCTGTTATAAAAGTTTGGTTTTTTCGTGCTGAAAATGCATTTTCAGCTCGCACTGTACACATTTGCTATGTGAGGCATTATCTCATAAGGGAAATACTGGACAATCAAATTAATGACTTCCCAGGCTTCAGGATGCCTTTTTACACTCTATAAATGTGGAAATTTACATTGGAAACGTTTGGTTTAGCTGTTAATGAAGTTTCGTTTTTTTAGTGCTGAAAATTCATTGTCTGCTGGCGCTGTACACTTTTTCTAAGTGTTGCAATATCTCATGAAGGAAATACTGGACAATCAAATTAATGACTTTCCAGGCTTCAAGATGCCTTTCTACACTATATAAAGGTGGAAATTTACATTGGAAACGTTTGGTTTAGCTGTTATAAAAGTTTGGGTTTTTAGTCCTGTAAATGCATTTTCAGCTCGCGCTGTACACATTTGCTATGAGAGGCATTATCTCATAAGGGAAATATTGGACAATCAAATTAATGACTGCCCAGGCTTCAGGATGTCTTTTTACACTATATAAAGGTGGAAATTTACATTGGAAACGTTAAGTTTAGCTGTTATAAAAGTTTGTTTTTTTAGTGCTGTAAATGCATTTTCAGCTCGCGCTGTACACATTTGCTATGTGAGGCATTATCTCATAAGGGAAATACTGGACAATCAAATTAATGACTGCCCAGGCTTCAGGATGTCTTTTTACACTATATAAAGGTGGGAATTTACATTGGAAACGTTTGGTTTAGCTGTTATTAAAAGTTTGGTTTTTTAGTGCTGAAAATGCATTTTCAGCTCGCACTGTACACATTTGCTATGTGAGGCATTATCTCATAAGGGAAATACTGGACAATCAAATTAATGACTTCCCAGGCTTCAGGATGCCTTTTTACACTCTATAAATGTGGAAATTTACATTGGAAACGTTTGGTTTAGCTGTTAATGAAGTTTCGTTTTTTTAGTGCTGAAAATTCATTGTCTGCTGGCGCTGTACACTTTTTCTAAGTGTTGCAATATCTCATGAAGGAAATACTGGACAATCAAATTAACGACTTTCCAGGCTTCAGGATGCCTTTCTACACTATATAAAGGTGGAAATGTACATTGGAAACGTTTGGTTTAGCTGTTATAAAAGTTTGGTTTTTTAGTGCTGTAAATGCATTTTCAGCTCGCGCTGTACATATTTGATATGAGAGGCATTATCTCATAAGGGAAATATTGGACAATCAAATTAATGACTGCCCAGGCTTCAGGATGTCTTTTTACACTATATAAAGGTGGAAATATACATTGGAAACGTTTAGTTTAGCTGTTAATGAAGTTTCGTTTTTTTAGTGCTGAAAATTCATTGTCTGCTGGCGCTGTACACTTTTTCTAAGTGTTGCAATATCTCATGAAGGAAATACTGGACAATCAAATTTATGACTTTCCAGGCTTCAGGATGCCTTTCTACACTATATAAAGGTGGAAATTTACATTGGAAACGTTTGGTTTAGCTGTTATAAAAGTTTGTTTTTTTAGTGCTGTAAATACATTTTCAGCTCGCGCTGTACACATTTGCTATGAGAGGCATTATCTAATAAGGGAAATATTGGACAATCAAATTAATGACTGCCCAGGCTTCAGGATGTCTTTTTACACTATATAAAGGTGGAAATTTACATTGGAAACGTTTGGTTTAGCTGTTATAAAAGTTTGGTTTTTTAGTGCTTAAAATGCATTTTCAGCTCGCACTGTACACATTTGCTATGTGAGGCATTATCTCATAAGGGAAATACTGGACAATCAAATTAATGACTTCCCAGGCTTCAGGATGCCTTTTTACACTCTATAAAGGTGGAAATTTACATTGGAAACGTTTGGTTTAGCTGTTTTAAAAGTTTGTTTTTTTCGTGCTGTAAATGCATTTTCAGCTCGCGCTGTACACATTTGCAATGAGAGGCATTATCTCATAAGGGAAATATTGGACAATCAAATTAATGACTGCCCAGGCTTCAGGATGTCTTTTTACACTATATAAAGGTGGAAATTTACATTGGAAACGTTTAGTTTAGCTGTTAATGAAGTTTCGTTTTTTTTTAGTGCTGAAAATTCATTGTCTGCTGGCGCTGTACACTTTTTCTAAGTGTTGCAATATCTCATGAAGGAAATACTGGACAATCAAATTAATGACTTTCCAGGCTTCAGGATGCCTTTCTACACTATATAAAGGTGGAAATTTACATTGGAAACGTTTGGTTTAGCTGTTATAAAAGTTTGTTTTTTTAGTGCTGTAAATGCATTTTCAGCTCGCGCTGTACACATTTGCTATGAGAGGCATTATCTCATAAGGGAAATATTGGACAATCAAATTAATGACTGCCCAGGCTTCAGGATGTCTTTTTACACTATATAAAGGTGGAAATTTACATTGGAAACGTTTGGTTTAGCTGTTATAAAAGTTTGTTTTTTTAGTGCTGAAAATGCATTTTCAGCTCGCACTGTACACATTTGCTATGTGAGGCATTATCTCATAAGGGAAATACTGGACAATCAAATTAATGACTTCCCAGGCTTCAGGATGCCTTTTTACACTCTATAAATGTGGAAATTTACATTGGAAACGTTTGGTTTAGCTGTTAATGAAGTTTCGTTTTTTTAGTGCTGAAAATTCATTGTCTGCTGGCGCTGTACACTTTTTCTAAGTGATGCAATATCTCATGAAGGAAATACTGGACAATCAAATTAATGACTTTCCAGGCTTCAGGATGGCTTTCTACACTATATAAAGGTGGAAATTTACATTGGAAACGTTTGGTTTAGCTGTTATAAAAGTTTGGTTTTTTAGTGCTGTAAATGCATTTTCAGCTCGCGCTGTACACATTTGCTATGAGAGGCATTATCTCATAAGGGAAATATTGGACAATCAAATTAATGACTGCCCAGGCTTCAGGATGTCTTTTTACACTATATAAAGGTGGAAATTTACATTGGAAACGTTTGGTTTAGCTGTTATAAAAGTTTGGTTTTTTAGTGCTGTAAATGCATTTTCAGCTCGCGCTGTACACATTTGCTATGAGAGGCATTATCTCATAAGGGAAATATTGGACAATCAAATTAATGGCTGCCCAGGCTTCAGGATGTCTTTTTACTCTATATAAAGGTGGAAATTTACATTGGAAACGTTTAGTTTAGCTGTTAATGAAGTTTCGTTTTTTTTAGTGCTGAAAATTCATTGTCTGCTGGCGCTGTACACTTTTTCTAAGTGTTGCAATATCTCATGAAGGAAATACTGGACAATCAAATCAATGACTTTCCAGGCTTCAGGATGCCTTTCTACACTAGATAAAGGTGGAAATTTACATTGGAAACGTTTGGTTTAGCTGTTATATAAGTTTGGTTTTTTAGTGCTGTAAATGCATTTTCAGCTCGCACTGTACACATTTGCTATGTGAGGCATTATCTCATAAGGGAAATATTGGACAATCAAATTAATGGCTGCCCAGGCTTCAGGATGCATTTTTACACTCTATAAATGTGGAAATTTACATTGGAAACGTTTGGTTTAGCTGTTAATGAAGTTTCGTTTTTTTAGTGCTGAAAATTCGTCTGCTGGCGCTGTACACTTTTTCTAAGTGTTGCAATATCTCATGAAGGAAATACTGGACAATCAAATTAATGACTTTCCAGGCTTCAGGATGCCTTTCTACACTATATAAAGGTGGAAATGTACATTGGAAACGTTTGGTTTAGCTGTTATAAAAGTTTGTTTTTTTAGTGCTGTAAATGCATTTTCAGCTCGCGCTGTACACATTTGCTATGAGAGGCATTATCTCATAAGGGAAATAGTGGACAATCAAATTAATGACTGCCCAGGCTTCAGGATGTCTTTTTACACTATATAAAGGTGGAAATTTACATTGGAAACGTTTAGTTTAGCTGTTATAAAAGTTTGTTTTTTTAGTGCTGTAAATGCATTTTCAGCTCGCGCTGTACACATTTGCTATGTGAGGCATTATCTCATAAGGGAAATACTGGACAATCAAATTAATGACTGCCCAGGCTTCAGGATGTCTTTTTACACTATATAAAGGTGGAAATTTACATTGGAAACGTTTGGTTTAGCTGTTAATGAAGTTTCGTTTTTTTTATTGCTGAAAATTCATTGTCTGCTAGCGCTGTACACCTTTTATAAGTGTTGCAATATCTCATGAAGGAAATACTGGACAATCAAATTAATGACTTTCCAGGCTTCAAGATGCCTTTCTACACTATATAAAGGTGGAAATTTACATTGGAAACGTTTGGTTTAGCTGTTATAAAAGTTTGGTTTTTTAGTGCTGAAAATGCATTTTCAGCTCGCACTGTACACATTTGCTATGTGAGGCATTATCTCATAAGGGAAATACTGGACAATCAAATTAATGACTTCCCAGGCTTCAGGATGCCCTTTTACACTCTATAAATGTGGAAATTTACATTGGAAACGTTTGGTTTAGCTGTTAATGAAGTTTCGTTTTTTTAGTGCTGAAAATTCATTGTCTGCTGGCGCTGTACACTTTTTCTAAGTGTTGCAATATCTCATGAAGGAAATACTGGACAATCAAATTAATGACTTTCCAGGCTTCAGGATGCCTTTCTACACTATATAAATGTGGAAATTTACATTGGAAACGTTTGGTTTAGCTGTTATAAAAGTTTGGTTTTTTAGTGCTGTAAATGCATTTTCAGCTCGCGCTGTACATATTTGATATGAGAGGCATTATCTCATAAGGGAAATATTGGACAATCAAATTAATGACTGCCCAGGCTTCAGGATGTCTTTTTACACTATATAAAGGTGGAAATATACATTGGAAACGTTTAGTTTAGCTGTTAATGAAGTTTCGTTTTTTTAGTGCTGAAAATTCATTGTCTGCTGGCGCTGTACACTTTTTCTAAGTGTTGCAATATCTCATGAAGGAAATACTGGACAATCAAATTTTTGACTTTCCAGGCTTCAGGATGCCTTTCTACACTATATAAAGGTGGAAATTTACATTGGAAACGTTTGGTTTAGCTGTTATAAAAGTTTGTTTTTTTAGTGCTGTAAATACATTTTCAGCTCGCGCTGTACACATTTGCTATGAGAGGCATTATCTCATAAGGGAAATATTGGACAATCAAATTAATGACTGCCCAGGCTTCAGGATGTCTTTTTACACTATATAAAGGTGGAAATTTACATTGGAAACGTTTGGTTTAGCTGTTATAAAAGTTTGGTTTTTTAGTGCTTAAAATGCATTTTCAGCTCGCACTGTACACATTTGCTATGTGAGGCATTATCTCATAAGGGAAATACTGGACAATCAAATTAATGACTTCCCAGGCTTCAGGATGCCTTTTTACACTATATAAAGGTGGAATTTACATTGGAAACGTTTGGTTTAGCTGTTATAAAAGTTTGGTTTTTTAGTGCTGAAAATGCATTTTCAGCTCGCACTGTACACATTTGCTATGTGAGGCATTATCTCATAAGGGAAATACTGGACAATCAAATTAATGACTTCCCAGGCTTCAGGATGCCCTTTTACACTCTATAAATGTGGAAATTTACATTGGAAACGTTTGGTTTAGCTGTTAATGAAGTTTCGTTTTTTTAGTGCTGAAAATTCATTGTCTGCTGGCGCTGTACACTTTTTCTAAGTGTTGCAATATCTCATGAAGGAAATACTGGACAATCAAATTAATGACTTTCCAGGCTTCAGGATGCCTTTCTACACTATATAAATGTGGAAATTTACATTGGAAACGTTTGGTTTAGCTGTTATAAAAGTTTGGTTTTTTAGTGCTGTAAATGCATTTTCAGCTCGCGCTGTACATATTTGATATGAGAGGCATTATCTCATAAGGGAAATATTGGACAATCAAATTAATGACTGCCCAGGCTTCAGGATGTCTTTTTACACTATATAAAGGTGGAAATATACATTGGAAACGTTTAGTTTAGCTGTTAATGAAGTTTCGTTTTTTTAGTGCTGAAAATTCATTGTCTGCTGGCGCTGTAAACTTTTTCTAAGTGTTGCAATATCTCATGAAGGAAATACTGGACAATCAAATTTTTGACTTTCCAGGCTTCAGGATGCCTTTCTACACTATATAAAGGTGGAAATTTACATTGGAAACGTTTGGTTTAGCTGTTATAAAAGTTTGTTTTTTTAGTGCTGTAAATACATTTTCAGCTCGCGCTGTACACATTTGCTATGAGAGGCATTATCTCATAAGGGAAATATTGGACAATCAAATTAATGACTGCCCAGGCTTCAGGATGTCTTTTTACACTATATAAAGGTGGAAATTTACATTGGAAACGTTTGGTTTAGCTGTTATAAAAGTTTGGTTTTTTAGTGCTGTAAATGCATTTTCAGCTCGCGCTGTACACATTTGCTATGAGAGGCATTATCTCATAAGGGAAATATTGGACAATCAAATTAATGGCTGCCCAGGCTTCAGGATGTCTTTTTACTCTATATAAAGGTGGAAATTTACATTGGAAACGTTTAGTTTAGCTGTTAATGAAGTTTCGTTTTTTTTAGTGCTGAAAATTCATTGTCTGCTGGCGCTGTACACTTTTTCTAAGTGTTGCAATATCTCATGAAGGAAATACTGGACAATCAAATCAATGACTTTCCAGGCTTCAGGATGCCTTTCTACACTAGATAAAGGTGGAAATTTACATTGGAAACGTTTGGTTTAGCTGTTATATAAGTTTGGTTTTTTAGTGCTGTAAATGCATTTTCAGCTCGCACTGTACACATTTGCTATGTGAGGCATTATCTCATAAGGGAAATATTGGACAATCAAATTAATGGCTGCCCAGGCTTCAGGATGCATTTTTACACTCTATAAATGTGGAAATTTACATTGGAAACGTTTGGTTTAGCTGTTAATGAAGTTTCGTTTTTTTAGTGCTGAAAATTCGTCTGCTGGCGCTGTACACTTTTTCTAAGTGTTGCAATATCTCATGAAGGAAATACTGGACAATCAAATTAATGACTTTCCAGGCTTCAGGATGCCTTTCTACACTATATAAAGGTGGAAATGTACATTGGAAACGTTTGGTTTAGCTGTTATAAAAGTTTGTTTTTTTAGTGCTGTAAATGCATTTTCAGCTCGCGCTGTACACATTTGCTATGAGAGGCATTATCTCATAAGGGAAATAGTGGACAATCAAATTAATGACTGCCCAGGCTTCAGGATGTCTTTTTACACTATATAAAGGTGGAAATTTACATTGGAAACGTTTAGTTTAGCTGTTATAAAAGTTTGTTTTTTTAGTGCTGTAAATGCATTTTCAGCTCGCGCTGTACACATTTGCTATGTGAGGCATTATCTCATAAGGGAAATACTGGACAATCAAATTAATGACTGCCCAGGCTTCAGGATGTCTTTTTACACTATATAAAGGTGGAAATTTACATTGGAAACGTTTGGTTTAGCTGTTATAAAAGTTTGGTTTTTTAGTGCTGAAAATGCATTTTCAGCTCGCACTGTACACATTTGCTATGTGAGGCATTATCTCATAAGGGAAATACTGGACAATCAAATTAATGACTTCCCAGGCTTCAGGATGCCCTTTTACACTCTATAAATGTGGAAATTTACATTGGAAACGTTTGGTTTAGCTGTTAATGAAGTTTCGTTTTTTTAGTGCTGAAAATTCATTGTCTGCTGGCGCTGTACACTTTTTCTAAGTGTTGCAATATCTCATGAAGGAAATACTGGACAATCAAATTAATGACTTTCCAGGCTTCAGGATGCCTTTCTACACTATATAAATGTGGAAATTTACATTGGAAACGTTTGGTTTAGCTGTTATAAAAGTTTGGTTTTTTAGTGCTGTAAATGCATTTTCAGCTCGCGCTGTACATATTTGATATGAGAGGCATTATCTCATAAGGGAAATATTGGACAATCAAATTAATGACTGCCCAGGCTTCAGGATGTCTTTTTACACTATATAAAGGTGGAAATATACATTGGAAACGTTTAGTTTAGCTGTTAATGAAGTTTCGTTTTTTTAGTGCTGAAAATTCATTGTCTGCTGGCGCTGTACACTTTTTCTAAGTGTTGCAATATCTCATGAAGGAAATACTGGACAATCAAATTTTTGACTTTCCAGGCTTCAGGATGCCTTTCTACACTATATAAAGGTGGAAATTTACATTGGAAACGTTTGGTTTAGCTGTTATAAAAGTTTGTTTTTTTAGTGCTGTAAATACATTTTCAGCTCGCGCTGTACACATTTGCTATGAGAGGCATTATCTCATAAGGGAAATATTGGACAATCAAATTAATGACTGCCCAGGCTTCAGGATGTCTTTTTACACTATATAAAGGTGGAAATTTACATTGGAAACGTTTGGTTTAGCTGTTATAAAAGTTTGGTTTTTTAGTGCTTAAAATGCATTTTCAGCTCGCACTGTACACATTTGCTATGTGAGGCATTATCTCATAAGGGAAATACTGGACAATCAAATTAATGACTTCCCAGGCTTCAGGATGCCTTTTTACACTATATAAAGGTGGAATTTACATTGGAAACGTTTGGTTTAGCTGTTATAAAAGTTTGGTTTTTTAGTGCTGAAAATGCATTTTCAGCTCGCACTGTACACATTTGCTATGTGAGGCATTATCTCATAAGGGAAATACTGGACAATCAAATTAATGACTTCCCAGGCTTCAGGATGCCCTTTTACACTCTATAAATGTGGAAATTTACATTGGAAACGTTTGGTTTAGCTGTTAATGAAGTTTCGTTTTTTTAGTGCTGAAAATTCATTGTCTGCTGGCGCTGTACACTTTTTCTAAGTGTTGCAATATCTCATGAAGGAAATACTGGACAATCAAATTAATGACTTTCCAGGCTTCAGGATGCCTTTCTACACTATATAAATGTGGAAATTTACATTGGAAACGTTTGGTTTAGCTGTTATAAAAGTTTGGTTTTTTAGTGCTGTAAATGCATTTTCAGCTCGCGCTGTACATATTTGATATGAGAGGCATTATCTCATAAGGGAAATATTGGACAATCAAATTAATGACTGCCCAGGCTTCAGGATGTCTTTTTACACTATATAAAGGTGGAAATATACATTGGAAACGTTTAGTTTAGCTGTTAATGAAGTTTCGTTTTTTTAGTGCTGAAAATTCATTGTCTGCTGGCGCTGTAAACTTTTTCTAAGTGTTGCAATATCTCATGAAGGAAATACTGGACAATCAAATTTTTGACTTTCCAGGCTTCAGGATGCCTTTCTACACTATATAAAGGTGGAAATTCACATTGGAAACGTTTGGTTTAGCTGTTATAAAAGTTTGTTTTTTTAGTGCTGTAAATACATTTTCAGCTCGCGCTGTACACATTTGCTATGAGAGGCATTATCTCATAAGGGAAATATTGGACAATCAAATTAATGACTGCCCAGGCTTCAGGATGTCTTTTTACACTATATAAAGGTGGAAATTTACATTGGAAACGTTTGGTTTAGCTGTTATAAAAGTTTGGTTTTTTAGTGCTTAAAATGCATTTTCAGCTCGCACTGTACACATTTGCTATGTGAGGCATTATCTCATAAGGGAAATACTGGACAATCAAATTAATGACTTCCCAGGCTTCAGGATGCCTTTTTACACTATATAAAGGTGGAATTTACATTGGAAACGTTTGGTTTAGCTGTTATAAAAGTTTGGTTTTTTAGTGCTGAAAATGCATTTTCAGCTCGCACTGTACACATTTGCTATGTGAGGCATTATCTCATGAAGGAAATACTGGACAATCAAATTAATGACTTTCCAGGCTTCAGGATGCCTTTTTACACTATAAAAAGGTGGAAATTTACATTGGAAACGTTTGGTTTAGCTGTTATAAAAGTTTGGTTTTTTAGTGCTGTAAATGCATTTTCAGCTCGCGCTGTACACATTTGCTATGAGAGGCATTATCTCATAAAGGAAATATTGGACAATCGAATTAATGACTGCCCAGGCTTCAGGATGTCTTTTTACACTATATAAAGGTGGAAATTTACATTGGAAACGTTTGGTTTAGCTGTTATAAAAGTTTGGTTTTTTAGTGCTGAAAATGCATTTTCAGCTCGCACTGTACACATTTGCTATGTGAGGCATTATCTCATAAGGGAAATACTGGACAATCAAATTAATGACTTCCCAGGCTTCAGGATGCCCTTTTACACTCTATAAATGTGGAAATTTAATTTACATTGGAAACGTTTGGTTTAGCTGTTAATGAAGTTTCGTTTTTTTAGTGCTGAAAATTCATTGTCTGCTGGCGCTGTACACTTTTTCTAAGTGTTGCAATATCTCATGAAGGAAATACTGGACAATCAAATTAATGACTTTCCAGGCTTCAGGATGCCTTTCTACACTATATAAATGTGGAAATTTACATTGGAAACGTTTGGTTTAGCTGTTATAAAAGTTTGGTTTTTTAGTGCTGTAAATGCATTTTCAGCTCGCGCTGTACATATTTGATATGAGAGGCATTATCTCATAAGGGAAATATTGGACAATCAAATTAATGACTGCCCAGGCTTCAGGATGTCTTTTTACACTATATAAAGGTGGAAATATACATTGGAAACGTTTAGTTTAGCTGTTAATGAAGTTTCGTTTTTTTAGTGCTGAAAATTCATTGTCTGCTGGCGCTGTACACTTTTTCTAAGTGTTGCAATATCTCATGAAGGAAATACTGGACAATCAAATTTTTGACTTTCCAGGCTTCAGGATGCCTTTCTACACTATATAAAGGTGGAAATTTACATTGGAAACGTTTGGTTTAGCTGTTATAAAAGTTTGTTTTTTTAGTGCTGTAAATACATTTTCAGCTCGCGCTGTACACATTTGCTATGAGAGGCATTATCTCATAAGGGAAATATTGGACAATCAAATTAATGACTGCCCAGGCTTCAGGATGTCTTTTTACACTATATAAAGGTGGAAATTTACATTGGAAACGTTTGGTTTAGCTGTTATAAAAGTTTGGTTTTTTAGTGCTTAAAATGCATTTTCAGCTCGCACTGTACACATTTGCTATGTGAGGCATTATCTCATAAGGGAAATACTGGACAATCAAATTAATGACTTCCCAGGCTTCAGGATGCCTTTTTACACTATATAAAGGTGGAATTTACATTGGAAACGTTTGGTTTAGCTGTTATAAAAGTTTGGTTTTTTAGTGCTGAAAATGCATTTTCAGCTCGCACTGTACACATTTGCTATGTGAGGCATTATCTCATGAAGGAAATACTGGACAATCAAATTAATGACTTTCCAGGCTTCAGGATGCCTTTTTACACTATAAAAAGGTGGAAATTTACATTGGAAACGTTTGGTTTAGCTGTTATAAAAGTTTGGTTTTTTAGTGCTGTAAATGCATTTTCAGCTCGCGCTGTACACATTTGCTATGAGAGGCATTATCTCATAAAGGAAATATTGGACAATCGAATTAATGACTGCCCAGGCTTCAGGATGTCTTTTTACACTATATAAAGGTGGAAATTTACATTGGAAACGTTTGGTTTAGCTGTTATAAAAGTTTGGTTTTTTAGTGCTGAAAATGCATTTTCAGCTCGCACTGTACACATTTGCTATGTGAGGCATTATCTCATAAGGGAAATACTGGACAATCAAATTAATGACTTCCCAGGCTTCAGGATGCCTTTTTACACTCTATAAATGTGGAAATTTACATTGGAAACGTTTGGTTTAGCTGTTAATGAAGTTTCGTTTTTTTAGTGCTGAAAATTCATTGTCTGCTGGCGCTGTACACTTTTTCTAAGTGTTGCAATATCTCATGAAGGAAATACTGGACAATCAAATTAATGACTTTCCAGGCTTCAAGATGCCTTTCTACACTATATAAAGGTGGAAATTTACATTGGAAACGTTTGGTTTAGCTGTTATAAAAGTTTGGGTTTTTAGTCCTGTAAATGCATTTTCAGCTCGCGCTGTACACATTTGCTATGAGAGGCATTATCTCATAAGGGAAATATTGGACAATCAAATTAATGACTGCCCAGGCTTCAGGATGTCTTTTTACACTATATAAAGGTGGAAATTTACATTGGAAACGTTTAGTTTAGCTGTTATAAAAGTTTGTTTTTTTAGTGCTGTAAATGCATTTTCAGCTCGCGCTGTACACATTTGCTATGTGAGGCATTATCTCATAAGGGAAATACTGGACAATCAAATTAATGACTGCCCAGGCTTCAGGATGTCTTTTTACACTATATAAAGGTGGAAATTTACATTGGAAACGTTTGGTTTAGCTGTTATTAAAAGTTTGGTTTTTTAGTGCTGAAAATGCATTTTCAGCTCGCACTGTACACATTTGCTATGTGAGGCATTATCTCATAAGGGAAATACTGGACAATCAAATTAATGACTTCCCAGGCTTCAGGATGCCTTTTTACACTCTATAAATGTGGAAATTTACATTGGAAACGTTTGGTTTAGCTGTTAATGAAGTTTCGTTTTTTTAGTGCTGAAAATTCATTGTCTGCTGGCGCTGTACACTTTTTCTAAGTGTTGCAATATCTCATGAAGGAAATACTGGACAATCAAATTAACGACTTTCCAGGCTTCAGGATGCCTTTCTACACTATATAAAGGTGGAAATGTTTATTGGAAACGTTTGGTTTAGCTGTTATAAAAGTTTGGTTTTTTAGTGCTGTAAATGCATTTTCAGCTCGCGCTGTACATATTTGATATGAGAGGCATTATCTCATAAGGGAAATATTGGACAATCAAATTAATGACTGCCCAGGCTTCAGGATGTCTTTTTACACTATATAAAGGTGGAAATATACATTGGAAACGTTTAGTTTAGCTGTTAATGAAGTTTCGTTTTTTTAGTGCTGAAAATTCATTGTCTGCTGGCGCTGTACACTTTTTCTAAGTGTTGCAATATCTCATGAAGGAAATACTGGACAATCAAATTTATGACTTTCCAGGCTTCAGGATGCCTTTCTACACTATATAAAGGTGGAAATTTACATTGGAAACGTTTGGTTTAGCTGTTATAAAAGTTTGTTTTTTTAGTGCTGTAAATACATTTTCAGCTCGCGCTGTACACATTTGCTATGAGAGGCATTATCTCATAAGGGAAATATTGGACAATCAAATTAATGACTGCCCAGGCTTCAGGATGTCTTTTTACACTATATAAAGGTGGAAATTTACATTGGAAACGTTTGGTTTAGCTGTTTTAAAAGTTTGTTTTTTTCGTGCTGTAAATGCATTTTCAGCTCGCGCTGTACACATTTGCAATGAGAGGCATTATCTCATAAGGGAAATATTGGACAATCAAATTAATGACTGCCCAGGCTTCAGGATGTCTTTTTACACTATATAAAGGTGGAAATTTACATTGGAAACGTTTGGTTTAGCTGTTATAAAAGTTTGGTTTTTTCGTGCTGAAAATGCATTTTCAGCTCGCACTGTACACATTTGCTATGTGAGGCATTATCTCATAAGGGAAATACTGGACAATCAAATTAATGACTTCCCAGGCTTCAGGGTGCCTTTTTACACTCTATAAATGTGGAAATTTACATTGGAAACGTTTAGTTTAGCTGTTAATGAAGTTTCGTTTTTTTAGTGCTGAAAATTCATTGTCTGCTGGCGCTGTACACTTTTTCTAAGTGTTGCAATATCTCATGAAGGAAATACTGGACAATCAAATTAATGACTTTCCAGGCTTCAGGATGCCTTTCTACACTATATAAAGGTAGAAATTTACATTGGAAACGTTTGGTTTAGCTGTTATAAAAGTTTGGTTTTTTAGTGCTGTAAATGCATTTTCAGCTCGCGCTGTACACATTTGCTATGAGAGGCATTATCTCATAAGGGAAATATTGGACAATCAAATTAATGACTGCCCAGGCTTCAGGATGTCTTTTTACACTATATAAAGGTGGAAATTTACATTGGAAACGTTTGGTTTAGCTGTTATAAAAGTTTGGTTTTTTAGTGCTGAAAATGCATTTTCAGCTCGCACTGTACACATTTGCTATGTGAGGCATTATCTCATGAAGGAAATACTGGACAATCAAATTAATGACTTTCCAGGCTTCAGGATGCCTTTTTACACTATATAAAGGTGGAAATTTACATTGGAAACGTTTGGTTTAGCTGTTATAAAAGTTTGGTTTTTTAGTGCTGTAAATGCATTTTCAGCTCGCGCTGTACACATTTGCTATGAGAGGCATTATCTCATAAAGGAAATATTGGACAATCGAATTAATGACTGCCCAGGCTTCAGGATGTCTTTTTACACTATATAAAGGTGGAAATTTACATTGGAAACGTTTGGTTTAGCTGTTATAAAAGTTTGGTTTTTTCGTGCTGAAAATGCATTTTCAGCTCGCACTGTACACATTTGCTATGTGAGGCATTATCTCATAAGGGAAATACTGGACAATCAAATTAATGACTTCCCAGGCTTCAGGATGCCTTTTTACACTCTATAAATGTGGAAATTTACATTGGAAACGTTTGGTTTAGCTGTTAATGAAGTTTCGTTTTTTTAGTGCTGAAAATTCATTGTCTGCTGGCGCTGTACACTTTTTCTAAGTGTTGCAATATCTCATGAAGGAAATACTGGACAATCAAATTAATGACTTTCCAGGCTTCAAGATGCCTTTCTACACTATATAAAGGTGGAAATTTACATTGGAAACGTTTGGTTTAGCTGTTATAAAAGTTTGGGTTTTTAGTCCTGTAAATGCATTTTCAGCTCGCGCTGTACACATTTGCTATGAGAGGCATTATCTCATAAGGGAAATATTGGACAATCAAATTAATGACTGCCCAGGCTTCAGGATGTCTTTTTACACTATATAAAGGTGGAAATTTACATTGGAAACGTTTGGTTTAGCTGTTATTAAAAGTTAGTTTTTTTAGTGCTGAAAATGCATTTTCAGCTCGCACTGTACACATTTGCTATGTGAGGCATTATCTCATAAGGGAAATACTGGACAATCAAATTAATGACTTCCCAGGCTTCAGGATGCCTTTTTACACTCTATAAATGTGGTAATTTACATTGGAAACGTTTGGTTTAGCTGTTAATGAAGTTTCGTTTTTTTAGTGCTGAAAATTCATTGTCTGCTGGCGCTGTACACTTTTTCTAAGTGTTGCAATATCTCATGAAGGAAATACTGGACAATCAAATTAACGACTTTCCAGGCTTCAGGATGCCTTTCTACACTATATAAAGGTGGAAATGTACATTGGAAACGTTTGGTTTAGCTGTTATAAAAGTTTGGTTTTTTAGTGCTGTAAATGCATTTTCAGCTCGCGCTGTACATATTTGATATGAGAGGCATTATCTCATAAGGGAAATATTGGACAATCAAATTAATGACTGCCCAGGCTTCAGGATGTCTTTTTACACTATATAAAGGTGGAAATATACATTGGAAACGTTTAGTTTAGCTGTTAATGAAGTTTCGTTTTTTTAGTGCTGAAAATTCATTGTCTGCTGGCGCTGTACACTTTTTCTAAGTGTTGCAATATCTCATGAAGGAAATACTGGACAATCAAATTTATGACTTTCCAGGCTTCAGGATGCCTTTCTACACTATATAAAGGTGGAAATTTACATTGGAAACGTTTGGTTTAGCTATTATAAAAGTTTGTTTTTTTAGTGCTGTAAATACATTTTCAGCTCGCGCTGTACACATTTGCTATGAGAGGCATTATCTCATAAGGGAAATATTGGACAATCAAATTAATGACTGCCCAGGCTTCAGGATGTCTTTTTACACTATATAAAGGTGGAAATTTACATTGGAAACGTTTGGTTTAGCTGTTATAAAAGTTTGGTTTTTTAGTGCTTAAAATGCATTTTCAGCTCGCACTGTACACATTTGCTATGTGAGGCATTATCTCATAAGGGAAATACTGGACAATCAAATTAATGACTTCCCAGGCTTCAGGATGCCTTTTTACACTCTATAAAGGTGGAAATTTACATTGGAAACGTTTGGTTTAGCTGTTTTAAAAGTTTGTTTTTTTCGTGCTGTAAATGCATTTTCAGCTCGCGCTGTACACATTTGCAATGAGAGGCATTATCTCATAAGGGAAATATTGGACAATCAAATTAATGACTGCCCAGGCTTCAGGATGTCTTTTTACACTATATAAAGGTGGAAATTTACATTGGAAACGTTTAGTTTAGCTGTTAATGAAGTTTCGTTTTTTTTTAGTGCTGAAAATTCATTGTCTGCTGGCGCTGTACACTTTTTCTAAGTGTTGCAATATCTCATGAAGGAAATACTGGACAATCAAATTAATGACTTTCCAGGCTTCAGGATGCCTTTCTACACTATATAAAGGTGGAAATTTACATTGGAAACGTTTGGTTTAGCTGTTATAAAAGTTTGGTTTTTTAGTGCTGTAAATGCATTTTCAGCTCGCGCTGTACACATTTGCTATGAGAGGCATTATCTCATAAGGGAAATATTGGACAATCAAATTAATGACTGCCCAGGCTTCAGGATGTCTTTTTACACTATATAAAGGTGGAAATTTACATTGGAAACGTTTGGTTTAGCTGTTATAAAAGTTTGTTTTTTTAGTGCTGAAAATGCATTTTCAGCTCGCACTGTACACATTTGCTATGTGAGGCATTATCTCATAAGGGAAATACTGGACAATCAAATTAATGACTTCCCAGGCTTCAGGATGCCTTTTTACACTCTATAAATGTGGAAATTTACATTGGAAACGTTTGGTTTAGCTGTTAATGAAGTTTCGTTTTTTTAGTGCTGAAAATTCATTGTCTGCTGGCGCTGTACACTTTTTCTAAGTGATGCAATATCTCATGAAGGAAATACTGGACAATCAAATTAATGACTTTCCAGGCTTCAGGATGGCTTTCTACACTATATAAAGGTGGAAATTTACATTGGAAACGTTTGGTTTAGCTGTTATAAAAGTTTGTTTTTTTAGTGCTGTAAATGCATTTTCAGCTCGCGCTGTACACATTTGCTATGAGAGGCATTATCTCATAAGGGAAATATTGGACAATCAAATTAATGACTGCCCAGGCTTCAGGATGTCTTTTTACACTATATAAAGGTGGAAATTTACATTGGAAACGTTTGGTTTAGCTGTTATAAAAGTTTGGTTTTTTAGTGCTGTAAATGCATTTTCAGCTCGCGCTGTACACATTTGCTATGAGAGGCATTATCTCATAAGGGAAATATTGGACAATCAAATTAATGGCTGCCCAGGCTTCAGGATGTCTTTTTACTCTATATAAAGGTGGAAATTTACATTGGAAACGTTTAGTTTAGCTGTTAATGAAGTTTCGTTTTTTTTAGTGCTGAAAATTCATTGTCTGCTGGCGCTGTACACTTTTTCTAAGTGTTGCAATATCTCATGAAGGAAATACTGGACAATCAAATTAATGACTTTCCAGGCTTCAGGATGCCTTTCTACACTATATAAAGGTAGAAATTTACATTGGAAACGTTTGGTTTAGCTGTTATAAAAGTTTGGTTTTTTAGTGCTGTAAATGCATTTTCAGCTCGCGCTGTACACATTTGCAATGAGAGGCATTATCTCATAAGGGAAATATTGGACAATCAAATTAATGACTGCCCAGGCTTCAGGATGTCTTTTTACACTATATAAAGGTGGAAATTTACATTGGAAACGTTTGGTTTAGCTGTTATAAAAGTTTGTTTTTTTAGTGCTGTAAATGCATTTTCAGCTCGCGCTGTACACATTTGCTATGAGAGGCCTTATCTCATAAGGGAAATATTTGACAATCAAATTAATGGCTGCCCAGGCTTCAGGATGTCTTTTTACACTATATAAATGTGGAAATTTACATTGGAAACGTTTGGTTTAGCTGTTAATGAAGTTTCGTTTTTTAGTGCTGAAAATTCATTGTCTGCTGGCGCTGTACACTTTTTCTAAGTGTTGCAATATCTCATGAAGGAAATACTGGACAATCAAATTAATGACTTTCCAGGCTTCAGGATGCCTTTCTACACTATATAAAGGTGGAAATTTACATTGGAAACGTTTGGTTTAGCTGTTATAAAAGTTTGTTTTTTTAGTGCTGTAAATGCATTTTCAGCTCGCGCTGTACACATTTACTATGAGAGGCATTATCTCATAAGGGAAATATTGGACAATCAAATTAATGACTGCCCAGGCTTCAGGATGTCTTTTTACACTATATAAAGGTGGAAATTTACATTGCAAACGTTTAGTTTAGCTGTTATAAAAGTTTGTTTTTTTAGTGCTGTAAATGCATTTTCAGCTCGCGCTGTACACATTTGCTATGAGAGGCATTATCTCATAAGGGAAATATTGGACAATCAAATTAATGACTGCCCAGGCTTCAGGATGTCTTTTTACACTATATAAAGGTGGAAATTTACATTGGAAACGTTTGGTTTAGCTGTTATAAAAGTTTGGTTTTTTAGTGCTGTAAATGCATTTTCAGCTCGCGCTGTACACATTTGCTATGAGAGGCATTATCTCATAAGGGAAATATTGGACAATCAAATTAATGGCTGCCCAGGCTTCAGGATGTCTTTTTACTCTATATAAAGGTGGAAATTTACATTGGAAACGTTTAGTTTAGCTGTTAATGAAGTTTCGTTTTTTTTAGTGCTGAAAATTCATTGTCTGCTGGCGCTGTACACTTTTTCTAAGTGTTGCAATATCTCATGAAGGAAATACTGGACAATCAAATTAATGACTTTCCAGGCTTCAGGATGCCTTTCTACACTATATAAAGGTAGAAATTTACATTGGAAACGTTTGGTTTAGCTGTTATAAAAGTTTGGTTTTTTAGTGCTGTAAATGCATTTTCAGCTCGCGCTGTACACATTTGCAATGAGAGGCATTATCTCATAAGGGAAATATTGGACAATCAAATTAATGACTGCCCAGGCTTCAGGATGTCTTTTTACACTATATAAAGGTGGAAATTTACATTGGAAACGTTTGGTTTAGCTGTTATAAAAGTTTGTTTTTTTAGTGCTGTAAATGCATTTTCAGCTCGCGCTGTACACATTTGCTATGAGAGGCCTTATCTCATAAGGGAAATATTGGACAATCAAATTAATGGCTGCCCAGGCTTCAGGATGTCTTTTTACACTATATAAATGTGGAAATTTACATTGGAAACGTTTGGTTTAGCTGTTAATGAAGTTTCGTTTTTTTAGTGCTGAAAATTCATTGTCTGCTGGCGCTGTACACTTTTTCTAAGTGTTGCAATATCTCATGAAGGAAATACTGGACAATCAAATTACTGACTTTCCAGGCTTCAGGATGCCTTTCTACACTATATAAAGGTGGAAATTTACATTGGAAACGTTTGGTTTAGCTGTTATAAAAGTTTGTTTTTTTAGTGCTGTAAATGCATTTTCAGCTCGCGCTGTACACATTTACTATGAGAGGCATTATCTCATAAGGGAAATATTGGACAATCAAATTAATGACTGCCCAGGCTTCAGGATGTCTTTTTACACTATATAAAGGTGGAAATTTACATTGCAAACGTTTAGTTTAGCTGTTATAAAAGTTTGTTTTTTTAGTGCTGTAAATGCATTTTCAGCTCGCGCTGTACACATTTGCTATGTGAGGCATTATCTCATAAGGGAAATACTGGACAATCAAATTAATGACTGCCCAGGCTTCAGGATGTCTTTTTACACTATATAAAGGTGGAAATTTACATTGGAAACGTTTGGTTTAGCTGTTATAAAAGTTTGGTTTTTTAGTGCTGAAAATGCATTTTCAGCTCGCACTGTACACATTTGCTATGAGAGGCATTATCTCATAAGGGAAATATTGGACAATCAAATTAATGACTGCCCAGGCTTCAGGATGTCTTTTTACACTATATAAAGGTGGAAATTTACATTGGAAACGTTTGGTTTAGCTGTTATAAAAGTTTGGTTTTTTAGTGCTTAAAATGCATTTTCAGCTCGCACTGTACACATTTGCTATGTGAGGCATTATCTCATAAGGGAAATACTGGACAATCAAATTAATGACTTCCCAGGCTTCAGGATGCCTTTTTACACTATATAAAGGTGGAATTTACATTGGAAACGTTTGGTTTAGCTGTTATAAAAGTTTGGTTTTTTAGTGCTGAAAATGCATTTTCAGCTCGCACTGTACACATTTGCTATGTGAGGCATTATCTCATGAAGGAAATACTGGACAATCAAATTTATGACTTTCCAGGCTTCAGGATGCCTTTTTAAACTATATAAAGGTGGAAATTTACATTGGAAACGTTTGGTTTAGCTGTTATAAAAGTTTGTTTTTTTAGTGCTGTAAATGCATTTTCAGCTCGCGCTGTACACATTTACTATGAGAGGCATTATCTCATAAGGGAAATATTGGACAATCAAATTAATGACTGCCCAGGCTTCAGGATGTCTTTTTACACTATATAAAGGTGGAAATTTACATTGCAAACGTTTAGTTTAGCTGTTATAAAAGTTTGTTTTTTTAGTGCTGTAAATGCATTTTCAGCTCGCGCTGTACACATTTGCTATGTGAGGCATTATCTCATAAGGGAAATACTGGACAATCAAATTAATGACTGCCCAGGCTTCAGGATGTCTTTTTACACTATATAAAGGTGGAAATTTACATTGGAAACGTTTGGTTTAGCTGTTATAAAAGTTTGGTTTTTTAGTGCTGAAAATGCATTTTCAGCTCGCACTGTACACATTTGCTATGAGAGGCATTATCTCATAAGGGAAATATTGGACAATCAAATTAATGACTGCCCAGGCTTCAGGATGTCTTTTTACACTATATAAAGGTGGAAATTTACATTGGAAACGTTTGGTTTAGCTGTTATAAAAGTTTGGTTTTTTAGTGCTTAAAATGCATTTTAAGCTCACACTGTACACATTTGCTATGTGAGGCATTATCTCATAAGGGAAATACTGGACAATCAAATTAATGACTTCCCAGGCTTCAGGATGCCTTTTTACACTATATAAAGGTGGAATTTACATTGGAAACGTTTGGTTTAGCTGTTATAAAAGTTTGGTTTTTTAGTGCTGAAAATGCATTTTCAGCTCGCACTGTACACATTTGCTATGTGAGGCATTATCTCATGAAGGAAATACTGGACAATCAAATTAATGACTTTCCAGGCTTCAGGATGCCTTTTTAAACTATATAAAGGTGGAAATTTACATTGGAAACGTTTGGTTTAGCTGTTATAAAAGTTTGGTTTTTTAGTGCTGTAAATGCATTTTCAGCTCGCGCTGTACACATTTGCTATGAGAGGCATTATCTCATAAAGGAAATATTGAACAATCGAATTAATGACTGCCCAGGCTTTAGGATGTCTTTTTACACTATATAAAGGTGGAAATTTACATTGGAAACGTTTGGTTTAGCTGTTATAAAAGTTTGGTTTTTTCGTGCTGAAAATGCATTTTCAGCTCGCACTGTACACATTTGCTATGTGAGGCATTATCTCATAAGGGAAATACTGGACAATCAAATTAATGACTTCCCAGGCTTCAGGATGCCTTTTTACACTCTATAAATGTGGAAATTTACATTGGAAACGTTTGGTTTAGCTGTTAATGAAGTTTCGTTTTTTTAGTGCTGAAAATTCATTGTCTGCTGGCGCTGTACACTTTTTCTAAGTGTTGCAATATCTCATGAAGGAAATACTGGACAATCAAATTAATGACTTTCCAGGCTTCAAGATGCCTTTCTACACTATATAAAGGTGGAAATTTACATTGGAAACGTTTGGTTTAGCTGTTATAAAAGTTTGGGTTTTTAGTCCTGTAAATGCATTTTCAGCTCGCGCTGTACACATTTGCTATGAGAGGCATTATCTCATAAGGGAAATATTGGACAATCAAATTAATGACTGCCCAGGCTTCAGGATGTCTTTTTACACTATATAAAGGTGGAAATTTACATTGGAAACGTTTGGTTTAGCTGTTATAAAAGTTTGGTTTTTTAGTGCTTAAAATGCATTTTAAGCTCACACTGTACACATTTGCTATGTGAGGCATTATCTCATAAGGGAAATACTGGACAATCAAATTAATGACTTCCCAGGCTTCAGGATGCCTTTTTACACTATATAAAGGTGGAATTTACATTGGAAACGTTTGGTTTAGCTGTTATAAAAGTTTGGTTTTTTAGTGCTGAAAATGCATTTTCAGCTCGCACTGTACACATTTGCTATGTGAGGCATTATCTCATGAAGGAAATACTGGACAATCAAATTAATGACTTTCCAGGCTTCAGGATGCCTTTTTAAACTATATAAAGGTGGAAATTTACATTGGAAACGTTTGGTTTAGCTGTTATAAAAGTTTGGTTTTTTAGTGCTGTAAATGCATTTTCAGCTCGCGCTGTACACATTTGCTATGAGAGGCATTATCTCATAAAGGAAATATTGGACAATCGAATTAATGACTGCCCAGGCTTTAGGATGTCTTTTTACACTATATAAAGGTGGAAATTTACATTGGAAACGTTTGGTTTAGCTGTTATAAAAGTTTGGTTTTTTCGTGCTGAAAATGCATTTTCAGCTCGCACTGTACACATTTGCTATGTGAGGCATTATCTCATAAGGGAAATACTGGACAATCAAATTAATGACTTCCCAGGCTTCAGGATGCCTTTTTACACTCTATAAATGTGGAAATTTACATTGGAAACGTTTGGTTTAGCTGTTAATGAAGTTTCGTTTTTTTAGTGCTGAAAATTCATTGTCTGCTGGCGCTGTACACTTTTTCTAAGTGTTGCAATATCTCATGAAGGAAATACTGGACAATCAAATTAATGACTTTCCAGGCTTCAAGATGCCTTTCTACACTATATAAAGGTGGAAATTTACATTGGAAACGTTTGGTTTAGCTGTTATAAAAGTTTGGGTTTTTAGTCCTGTAAATGCATTTTCAGCTCGCGCTGTACACATTTGCTATGAGAGGCATTATCTCATAAGGGAAATATTGGACAATCAAATTAATGACTGCCCAGGCTTCAGGATGTCTTTTTACACTATATAAAGGTGGAAATTTACATTGGAAACGTTAAGTTTAGCTGTTATAAAAGTTTGTTTTTTTAGTGCTGTAAATGCATTTTCAGCTCGCGCTGTACACATTTGCTATGTGAGGCATTATCTCATAAGGGAAATACTGGACAATCAAATTAATGACTGCCCAGGCTTCAGGATGTCTTTTTACACTATATAAAGGTGGAAATTTACATTGGAAACGTTTGGTTTAGCTGTTATTAAAAGTTTGGTTTTTTAGTGCTGAAAATGCATTTTCAGCTCGCACTGTACACATTTGCTATGTGAGGCATTATCTCATAAGGGAAATACTGGACAATCAAATTAATGACTTCCCAGGCTTCAGGATGCCTTTTTACACTCTATAAATGTGGAAATTTACATTGGAAACGTTTGGTTTAGCTGTTAATGAAGTTTCGTTTTTTTAGTGCTGAAAATTCATTGTCTGCTGGCGCTGTACACTTTTTCTAAGTGTTGCAATATCTCATGAAGGAAATACTGGACAATCAAATTAACGACTTTCCAGGCTTCAGGATGCCTTTCTACACTATATAAAGGTGGAAATGTACATTGGAAACGTTTGGTTTAGCTGTTATAAAAGTTTGGTTTTTTAGTGCTGTAAATGCATTTTCAGCTCGCGCTGTACATATTTGATATGAGAGGCATTATCTCATAAGGGAAATATTGGACAATCAAATTAATGACTGCCCAGGCTTCAGGATGTCTTTTTACACTATATAAAGGTGGAAATATACATTGGAAACGTTTAGTTTAGCTGTTAATGAAGTTTCGTTTTTTTAGTGCTGAAAATTCATTGTCTGCTGGCGCTGTACACTTTTTCTAAGTGTTGCAATATCTCATGAAGGAAATACTGGACAATCAAATTAATGACTTTCCAGGCTTCAGGATGCCTTTCTACACTATATAAAGGTGGAAATTTACATTGGAAACGTTTGGTTTAGCTGTTATAAAAGTTTGGTTTTTTAGTGCTGTAAATGCATTTTCAGCTCGCGCTGTACACATTTGCTATGAGAGGCATTATCTCATAAGGGAAATATTGGACAATCAAATTAATGACTGCCCAGGCTTCAGGATGTCTTTTTACACTATATAAAGGTGGAAATTTACATTGGAAACGTTTGGTTTAGCTGTTATAAAAGTTTGTTTTTTTAGTGCTGAAAATGCATTTTCAGCTCGCACTGTACACATTTGCTATGTGAGGCATTATCTCATAAGGGAAATACTGGACAATCAAATTAATGACTTCCCAGGCTTCAGGATGCCTTTTTACACTCTATAAATGTGGAAATTTACATTGGAAACGTTTGGTTTAGCTGTTAATGAAGTTTCGTTTTTTTAGTGCTGAAAATTCATTGTCTGCTGGCGCTGTACACTTTTTCTAAGTGATGCAATATCTCATGAAGGAAATACTGGACAATCAAATTAATGACTTTCCAGGCTTCAGGATGGCTTTCTACACTATATAAAGGTGGAAATTTACATTGGAAACGTTTGGTTTAGCTGTTATAAAAGTTTGGTTTTTTAGTGCTGTAAATGCATTTTCAGCTCGCGCTGTACACATTTGCTATGAGAGGCATTATCTCATAAGGGAAATATTGGACAATCAAATTAATGACTGCCCAGGCTTCAGGATGTCTTTTTACACTATATAAAGGTGGAAATTTACATTGGAAACGTTTGGTTTAGCTGTTATAAAAGTTTGGTTTTTTAGTGCTGTAAATGCATTTTCAGCTCGCGCTGTACACATTTGCTATGAGAGGCATTATCTCATAAGGGAAATATTGGACAATCAAATTAATGGCTGCCCAGGCTTCAGGATGTCTTTTTACTCTATATAAAGGTGGAAATTTACATTGGAAACGTTTAGTTTAGCTGTTAATGAAGTTTCGTTTTTTTTAGTGCTGAAAATTCATTGTCTGCTGGCGCTGTACACTTTTTCTAAGTGTTGCAATATCTCATGAAGGAAATACTGGACAATCAAATTAATGACTTTCCAGGCTTCAGGATGCCTTTCTACACTATATAAAGGTAGAAATTTACATTGGAAACGTTTGGTTTAGCTGTTATAAAAGTTTGGTTTTTTAGTGCTGTAAATGCATTTTCAGCTCGCGCTGTACACATTTGCAATGAGAGGCATTATCTCATAAGGGAAATATTGGACAATCAAATTAATGAC
The DNA here is from genome assembly GCF_059441095.1 of Idiotropiscis lumnitzeri. Lineage (NCBI taxonomy): Eukaryota > Metazoa > Chordata > Actinopteri > Syngnathiformes > Syngnathidae > Idiotropiscis > Idiotropiscis lumnitzeri. The sequence goes on along the minus strand of NW_028283561.1, from coordinate 3,547,024 downwards.
TGCCCAGGCTTCAGGATGTCTTTTTACACTATATAAAGGTGGAGATTTACATTGGAAACGTTTGGTTTAGCTGTTATAAAAGTTTGTTTTTTTAGTGCTGTAAATGCATTTTCAGCTCGCGCTGTACACATTTGCTATGAGAGGCCTTATCTCATAAGGGAAATATTGGACAATCAAATTAATGGCTGCCCAGGCTTCAGGATGTCTTTTTACACTATATAAATGTGGAAATTTACATTGGAAACGTTTGGTTTAGCTGTTAATGAAGTTTCGTTTTTTTAGTGCTGAAAATTCATTGTCTGCTGGCGCTGTACACTTTTTCTAAGTGTTGCAATATCTCATGAAGGAAATACTGGACAATCAAATTAATGACTTTCCAGGCTTCAGGATGCCTTTCTACACTATATAAAGGTGGAAATTTACATTGGAAACGTTTGGTTTAGCTGTTATAAAAGTTTGTTTTTTTAGTGCTGTAAATGCATTTTCAGCTCGCGCTGTACACATTTACTATGAGAGGCATTATCTCATAAGGGAAATATTGGACAATCAAATTAATGACTGCCCAGGCTTCAGGATGTCTTTTTACACTATATAAAGGTGGAAATTTACATTGCAAACGTTTAGTTTAGCTGTTATAAAAGTTTGTTTTTTTAGTGCTGTAAATGCATTTTCAGCTCGCGCTGTACACATTTGCTATGTGAGGCATTATCTCATAAGGGAAATACTGGACAATCAAATTAATGACTGCCCAGGCTTCAGGATGTCTTTTTACACTATATAAAGGTGGAAATTTACATTGGAAACGTTTGGTTTAGCTGTTATAAAAGTTTGGTTTTTTAGTGCTGAAAATGCATTTTCAGCTCGCACTGTACACATTTGCTATGAGAGGCATTATCTCATAAGGGAAATATTGGACAATCAAATTAATGACTGCCCAGGCTTCAGGATGTCTTTTTACACTATATAAAGGTGGAAATTTACATTGGAAACGTTTGGTTTAGCTGTTATAAAAGTTTGGTTTTTTAGTGCTTAAAATGCATTTTCAGCTCGCACTGTACACATTTGCTATGTGAGGCATTATCTCATAAGGGAAATACTGGACAATCAAATTAATGACTTCCCAGGCTTCAGGATGCCTTTTTACACTATATAAAGGTGGAATTTACATTGGAAACGTTTGGTTTAGCTGTTATAAAAGTTTGGTTTTTTAGTGCTGAAAATGCATTTTCAGCTCGCACTGTACACATTTGCTATGTGAGGCATTATCTCATGAAGGAAATACTGGACAATCAAATTAATGACTTTCCAGGCTTCAGGATGCCTTTTTAAACTATATAAAGGTGGAAATTTACATTGGAAACGTTTGGTTTAGCTGTTATAAAAGTTTGTTTTTTTAGTGCTGTAAATGCATTTTCAGCTCGCGCTGTACACATTTACTATGAGAGGCATTATCTCATAAGGGAAATATTGGACAATCAAATTAATGACTGCCCAGGCTTCAGGATGTCTTTTTACACTATATAAAGGTGGAAATTTACATTGCAAACGTTTAGTTTAGCTGTTATAAAAGTTTGTTTTTTTAGTGCTGTAAATGCATTTTCAGCTCGCGCTGTACACATTTGCTATGTGAGGCATTATCTCATAAGGGAAATACTGGACAATCAAATTAATGACTGCCCAGGCTTCAGGATGTCTTTTTACACTATATAAAGGTGGAAATTTACATTGGAAACGTTTGGTTTAGCTGTTATAAAAGTTTGGTTTTTTAGTGCTGAAAATGCATTTTCAGCTCGCACTGTACACATTTGCTATGAGAGGCATTATCTCATAAGGGAAATATTGGACAATCAAATTAATGACTGCCCAGGCTTCAGGATGTCTTTTTACACTATATAAAGGTGGAAATTTACATTGGAAACGTTTGGTTTAGCTGTTATAAAAGTTTGGTTTTTTAGTGCTTAAAATGCATTTTAAGCTCGCACTGTACACATTTGCTATGTGAGGCATTATCTCATAAGGGAAATACTGGACAATCAAATTAATGACTTCCCAGGCTTCAGGATGCCTTTTTACACTATATAAAGGTGGAATTTACATTGGAAACGTTTGGTTTAGCTGTTATAAAAGTTTGGTTTTTTAAGTGCTGAAAATGCATTTTCAGCTCGCACTGTACACATTTGCTATGTGAGGCATTATCTCATGAAGGAAATACTGGACAATCAAATTAATGACTTTCCAGGCTTCAGGATGCCTTTTTAAACTATATAAAGGTGGAAATTTACATTGGAAACGTTTGGTTTAGCTGTTATAAAAGTTTGGTTTTTTAGTGCTGTAAATGCATTTTCAGCTCGCGCTGTACACATTTGCTATGAGAGGCATTATCTCATAAAGGAAATATTGGACAATCGAATTAATGACTGCCCAGGCTTCAGGATGTCTTTTTACACTATATAAAGGTGGAAATTTACATTGGAAACGTTTGGTTTAGCTGTTATAAAAGTTTGGTTTTTTCGTGCTGAAAATGCATTTTCAGCTCGCACTGTACACATTTGCTATGTGAGGCATTATCTCATAAGGGAAATACTGGACAATCAAATTAATGACTTCCCAGGCTTCAGGATGCCTTTTTACACTCTATAAATGTGGAAATTTACATTGGAAACGTTTGGTTTAGCTGTTAATGAAGTTTCGTTTTTTTAGTGCTGAAAATTCATTGTCTGCTGGCGCTGTACACTTTTTCTAAGTGTTGCAATATCTCATGAAGGAAATACTGGACAATCAAATTAATGACTTTCCAGGCTTCAAGATGCCTTTCTACACTATATAAAGGTGGAAATTTACATTGGAAACGTTTGGTTTAGCTGTTATAAAAGTTTGGGTTTTTAGTCCTGTAAATGCATTTTCAGCTCGCGCTGTACACATTTGCTATGAGAGGCATTATCTCATAAGGGAAATATTGGACAATCAAATTAATGACTGCCCAGGCTTCAGGATGTCTTTTTACACTATATAAAGGTGGAAATTTACATTGGAAACGTTAAGTTTAGCTGTTATAAAAGTTTGTTTTTTTAGTGCTGTAAATGCATTTTCAGCTCGCGCTGTACACATTTGCTATGTGAGGCATTATCTCATAAGGGAAATACTGGACAATCAAATTAATGACTGCCCAGGCTTCAGGATGTCTTTTTACACTATATAAAGGTGGGAATTTACATTGGAAACGTTTGGTTTAGCTGTTATTAAAAGTTTGGTTTTTTAGTGCTGAAAATGCATTTTCAGCTCGCACTGTACACATTTGCTATGTGAGGCATTATCTCATAAGGGAAATACTGGACAATCAAATTAATGACTTCCCAGGCTTCAGGATGCCTTTTTACACTCTATAAATGTGGAAATTTACATTGGAAACGTTTGGTTTAGCTGTTAATGAAGTTTCGTTTTTTTAGTGCTGAAAATTCATTGTCTGCTGGCGCTGTACACTTTTTCTAAGTGTTGCAATATCTCATGAAGGAAATACTGGACAATCAAATTAACGACTTTCCAGGCTTCAGGATGCCTTTCTACACTATATAAAGGTGGAAATGTACATTGGAAACGTTTGGTTTAGCTGTTATAAAAGTTTGGTTTTTTAGTGCTGTAAATGCATTTTCAGCTCGCGCTGTACATATTTGATATGAGAGGCATTATCTCATAAGGGAAATATTGGACAATCAAATTAATGACTGCCCAGGCTTCAGGATGTCTTTTTACACTATATAAAGGTGGAAATATACATTGGAAACGTTTAGTTTAGCTGTTAATGAAGTTTCGTTTTTTTAGTGCTGAAAATTCATTGTCTGCTGGCGCTGTACACTTTTTCTAAGTGTTGCAATATCTCATGAAGGAAATACTGGACAATCAAATTTATGACTTTCCAGGCTTCAGGATGCCTTTCTACACTATATAAAGGTGGAAATTTACATTGGAAACGTTTGGTTTAGCTGTTATAAAAGTTTGTTTTTTTAGTGCTGTAAATACATTTTCAGCTCGCGCTGTACACATTTGCTATGAGAGGCATTATCTAATAAGGGAAATATTGGACAATCAAATTAATGACTGCCCAGGCTTCAGGATGTCTTTTTACACTATATAAAGGTGGAAATTTACATTGGAAACGTTTGGTTTAGCTGTTATAAAAGTTTGGTTTTTTAGTGCTTAAAATGCATTTTCAGCTCGCACTGTACACATTTGCTATGTGAGGCATTATCTCATAAGGGAAATACTGGACAATCAAATTAATGACTTCCCAGGCTTCAGGATGCCTTTTTACACTCTATAAAGGTGGAAATTTACATTGGAAACGTTTGGTTTAGCTGTTTTAAAAGTTTGTTTTTTTCGTGCTGTAAATGCATTTTCAGCTCGCGCTGTACACATTTGCAATGAGAGGCATTATCTCATAAGGGAAATATTGGACAATCAAATTAATGACTGCCCAGGCTTCAGGATGTCTTTTTACACTATATAAAGGTGGAAATTTACATTGGAAACGTTTAGTTTAGCTGTTAATGAAGTTTCGTTTTTTTTTAGTGCTGAAAATTCATTGTCTGCTGGCGCTGTACACTTTTTCTAAGTGTTGCAATATCTCATGAAGGAAATACTGGACAATCAAATTAATGACTTTCCAGGCTTCAGGATGCCTTTCTACACTATATAAAGGTGGAAATTTACATTGGAAACGTTTGGTTTAGCTGTTATAAAAGTTTGGTTTTTTAGTGCTGTAAATGCATTTTCAGCTCGCGCTGTACACATTTGCTATGAGAGGCATTATCTCATAAGGGAAATATTGGACAATCAAATTAATGACTGCCCAGGCTTCAGGATGTCTTTTTACACTATATAAAGGTGGAAATTTACATTGGAAACGTTTGGTTTAGCTGTTATAAAAGTTTGTTTTTTTAGTGCTGAAAATGCATTTTCAGCTCGCACTGTACACATTTGCTATGTGAGGCATTATCTCATAAGGGAAATACTGGACAATCAAATTAATGACTTCCCAGGCTTCAGGATGCCTTTTTACACTCTATAAATGTGGAAATTTACATTGGAAACGTTTGGTTTAGCTGTTAATGAAGTTTCGTTTTTTTAGTGCTGAAAATTCATTGTCTGCTGGCGCTGTACACTTTTTCTAAGTGATGCAATATCTCATGAAGGAAATACTGGACAATCAAATTAATGACTTTCCAGGCTTCAGGATGGCTTTCTACACTATATAAAGGTGGAAATTTACATTGGAAACGTTTGGTTTAGCTGTTATAAAAGTTTGGTTTTTTAGTGCTGTAAATGCATTTTCAGCTCGCGCTGTACACATTTGCTATGAGAGGCATTATCTCATAAGGGAAATATTGGACAATCAAATTAATGACTGCCCAGGCTTCAGGATGTCTTTTTACACTATATAAAGGTGGAAATTTACATTGGAAACGTTTGGTTTAGCTGTTATAAAAGTTTGGTTTTTTAGTGCTGTAAATGCATTTTCAGCTCGCGCTGTACACATTTGCTATGAGAGGCATTATCTCATAAGGGAAATATTGGACAATCAAATTAATGGCTGCCCAGGCTTCAGGATGTCTTTTTACTCTATATAAAGGTGGAAATTTACATTGGAAACGTTTAGTTTAGCTGTTAATGAAGTTTCGTTTTTTTTAGTGCTGAAAATTCATTGTCTGCTGGCGCTGTACACTTTTTCTAAGTGTTGCAATATCTCATGAAGGAAATACTGGACAATCAAATCAATGACTTTCCAGGCTTCAGGATGCCTTTCTACACTAGATAAAGGTGGAAATTTACATTGGAAACGTTTGGTTTAGCTGTTATATAAGTTTGGTTTTTTAGTGCTGTAAATGCATTTTCAGCTCGCACTGTACACATTTGCTATGTGAGGCATTATCTCATAAGGGAAATATTGGACAATCAAATTAATGGCTGCCCAGGCTTCAGGATGCATTTTTACACTCTATAAATGTGGAAATTTACATTGGAAACGTTTGGTTTAGCTGTTAATGAAGTTTCGTTTTTTTAGTGCTGAAAATTCGTCTGCTGGCGCTGTACACTTTTTCTAAGTGTTGCAATATCTCATGAAGGAAATACTGGACAATCAAATTAATGACTTTCCAGGCTTCAGGATGCCTTTCTACACTATATAAAGGTGGAAATGTACATTGGAAACGTTTGGTTTAGCTGTTATAAAAGTTTGTTTTTTTAGTGCTGTAAATGCATTTTCAGCTCGCGCTGTACACATTTGCTATGAGAGGCATTATCTCATAAGGGAAATAGTGGACAATCAAATTAATGACTGCCCAGGCTTCAGGATGTCTTTTTACACTATATAAAGGTGGAAATTTACATTGGAAACGTTTAGTTTAGCTGTTATAAAAGTTTGTTTTTTTAGTGCTGTAAATGCATTTTCAGCTCGCGCTGTACACATTTGCTATGTGAGGCATTATCTCATAAGGGAAATACTGGACAATCAAATTAATGACTGCCCAGGCTTCAGGATGTCTTTTTACACTATATAAAGGTGGAAATTTACATTGGAAACGTTTGGTTTAGCTGTTATAAAAGTTTGGTTTTTTAGTGCTGAAAATGCATTTTCAGCTCGCACTGTACACATTTGCTATGTGAGGCATTATCTCATAAGGGAAATACTGGACAATCAAATTAATGACTTCCCAGGCTTCAGGATGCCCTTTTACACTCTATAAATGTGGAAATTTACATTGGAAACGTTTGGTTTAGCTGTTAATGAAGTTTCGTTTTTTTAGTGCTGAAAATTCATTGTCTGCTGGCGCTGTACACTTTTTCTAAGTGTTGCAATATCTCATGAAGGAAATACTGGACAATCAAATTAATGACTTTCCAGGCTTCAGGATGCCTTTCTACACTATATAAATGTGGAAATTTACATTGGAAACGTTTGGTTTAGCTGTTATAAAAGTTTGGTTTTTTAGTGCTGTAAATGCATTTTCAGCTCGCGCTGTACATATTTGATATGAGAGGCATTATCTCATAAGGGAAATATTGGACAATCAAATTAATGACTGCCCAGGCTTCAGGATGTCTTTTTACACTATATAAAGGTGGAAATATACATTGGAAACGTTTAGTTTAGCTGTTAATGAAGTTTCGTTTTTTTAGTGCTGAAAATTCATTGTCTGCTGGCGCTGTACACTTTTTCTAAGTGTTGCAATATCTCATGAAGGAAATACTGGACAATCAAATTTTTGACTTTCCAGGCTTCAGGATGCCTTTCTACACTATATAAAGGTGGAAATTTACATTGGAAACGTTTGGTTTAGCTGTTATAAAAGTTTGTTTTTTTAGTGCTGTAAATACATTTTCAGCTCGCGCTGTACACATTTGCTATGAGAGGCATTATCTCATAAGGGAAATATTGGACAATCAAATTAATGACTGCCCAGGCTTCAGGATGTCTTTTTACACTATATAAAGGTGGAAATTTACATTGGAAACGTTTGGTTTAGCTGTTATAAAAGTTTGGTTTTTTAGTGCTTAAAATGCATTTTCAGCTCGCACTGTACACATTTGCTATGTGAGGCATTATCTCATAAGGGAAATACTGGACAATCAAATTAATGACTTCCCAGGCTTCAGGATGCCTTTTTACACTATATAAAGGTGGAATTTACATTGGAAACGTTTGGTTTAGCTGTTATAAAAGTTTGGTTTTTTAGTGCTGAAAATGCATTTTCAGCTCGCACTGTACACATTTGCTATGTGAGGCATTATCTCATAAGGGAAATACTGGACAATCAAATTAATGACTTCCCAGGCTTCAGGATGCCCTTTTACACTCTATAAATGTGGAAATTTACATTGGAAACGTTTGGTTTAGCTGTTAATGAAGTTTCGTTTTTTTAGTGCTGAAAATTCATTGTCTGCTGGCGCTGTACACTTTTTCTAAGTGTTGCAATATCTCATGAAGGAAATACTGGACAATCAAATTAATGACTTTCCAGGCTTCAGGATGCCTTTCTACACTATATAAATGTGGAAATTTACATTGGAAACGTTTGGTTTAGCTGTTATAAAAGTTTGGTTTTTTAGTGCTGTAAATGCATTTTCAGCTCGCGCTGTACATATTTGATATGAGAGGCATTATCTCATAAGGGAAATATTGGACAATCAAATTAATGACTGCCCAGGCTTCAGGATGTCTTTTTACACTATATAAAGGTGGAAATATACATTGGAAACGTTTAGTTTAGCTGTTAATGAAGTTTCGTTTTTTTAGTGCTGAAAATTCATTGTCTGCTGGCGCTGTAAACTTTTTCTAAGTGTTGCAATATCTCATGAAGGAAATACTGGACAATCAAATTTTTGACTTTCCAGGCTTCAGGATGCCTTTCTACACTATATAAAGGTGGAAATTTACATTGGAAACGTTTGGTTTAGCTGTTATAAAAGTTTGTTTTTTTAGTGCTGTAAATACATTTTCAGCTCGCGCTGTACACATTTGCTATGAGAGGCATTATCTCATAAGGGAAATATTGGACAATCAAATTAATGACTGCCCAGGCTTCAGGATGTCTTTTTACACTATATAAAGGTGGAAATTTACATTGGAAACGTTTGGTTTAGCTGTTATAAAAGTTTGGTTTTTTAGTGCTGTAAATGCATTTTCAGCTCGCGCTGTACACATTTGCTATGAGAGGCATTATCTCATAAGGGAAATATTGGACAATCAAATTAATGGCTGCCCAGGCTTCAGGATGTCTTTTTACTCTATATAAAGGTGGAAATTTACATTGGAAACGTTTAGTTTAGCTGTTAATGAAGTTTCGTTTTTTTTAGTGCTGAAAATTCATTGTCTGCTGGCGCTGTACACTTTTTCTAAGTGTTGCAATATCTCATGAAGGAAATACTGGACAATCAAATCAATGACTTTCCAGGCTTCAGGATGCCTTTCTACACTAGATAAAGGTGGAAATTTACATTGGAAACGTTTGGTTTAGCTGTTATATAAGTTTGGTTTTTTAGTGCTGTAAATGCATTTTCAGCTCGCACTGTACACATTTGCTATGTGAGGCATTATCTCATAAGGGAAATATTGGACAATCAAATTAATGGCTGCCCAGGCTTCAGGATGCATTTTTACACTCTATAAATGTGGAAATTTACATTGGAAACGTTTGGTTTAGCTGTTAATGAAGTTTCGTTTTTTTAGTGCTGAAAATTCGTCTGCTGGCGCTGTACACTTTTTCTAAGTGTTGCAATATCTCATGAAGGAAATACTGGACAATCAAATTAATGACTTTCCAGGCTTCAGGATGCCTTTCTACACTATATAAAGGTGGAAATGTACATTGGAAACGTTTGGTTTAGCTGTTATAAAAGTTTGTTTTTTTAGTGCTGTAAATGCATTTTCAGCTCGCGCTGTACACATTTGCTATGAGAGGCATTATCTCATAAGGGAAATAGTGGACAATCAAATTAATGACTGCCCAGGCTTCAGGATGTCTTTTTACACTATATAAAGGTGGAAATTTACATTGGAAACGTTTAGTTTAGCTGTTATAAAAGTTTGTTTTTTTAGTGCTGTAAATGCATTTTCAGCTCGCGCTGTACACATTTGCTATGTGAGGCATTATCTCATAAGGGAAATACTGGACAATCAAATTAATGACTGCCCAGGCTTCAGGATGTCTTTTTACACTATATAAAGGTGGAAATTTACATTGGAAACGTTTGGTTTAGCTGTTATAAAAGTTTGGTTTTTTAGTGCTGAAAATGCATTTTCAGCTCGCACTGTACACATTTGCTATGTGAGGCATTATCTCATAAGGGAAATACTGGACAATCAAATTAATGACTTCCCAGGCTTCAGGATGCCCTTTTACACTCTATAAATGTGGAAATTTACATTGGAAACGTTTGGTTTAGCTGTTAATGAAGTTTCGTTTTTTTAGTGCTGAAAATTCATTGTCTGCTGGCGCTGTACACTTTTTCTAAGTGTTGCAATATCTCATGAAGGAAATACTGGACAATCAAATTAATGACTTTCCAGGCTTCAGGATGCCTTTCTACACTATATAAAGGTAGAAATTTACATTGGAAACGTTTGGTTTAGCTGTTATAAAAGTTTGGTTTTTTAGTGCTGTAAATGCATTTTCAGCTCGCGCTGTACACATTTGCTATGAGAGGCATTATCTCATAAGGGAAATATTGGACAATCAAATTAATGACTGCCCAGGCTTCAGGATGTCTTTTTACACTATATAAAGGTGGAAATTTACATTGGAAACGTTTGGTTTAGCTGTTATAAAAGTTTGGTTTTTTAGTGCTGTAAATGCATTTTCAGCTCGCGCTGTACACATTTGCTATGAGAGGCATTATCTCATAAGGGAAATATTGGACAATCAAATTAATGGCTGCCCAGGCTTCAGGATGTCTTTTTACACTATATAAATGTGGAAATTTGCATTGGAAACGTTTGGTTTAGCTGTTAATGAAGTTTCGTTTTTTTAGTGCTGAAAATTCATTGTCTGCTGGCGCTGTACACTTTTTCTAAGTGTTGCAATATCTCATGAAGGAAATACTGGACAATCAAATTAATGACTGCCCAGGCTTCAGGATGTCTTTTTACACTATATAAAGGTGGAAATTTACATTGGAAACGTTTGGTTTAGCTGTTATAAAAGTTTGGTTTTTTAGTGCTTAAAATGCATTTTCAGCTCGCACTGTACACATTTGCTATGTGAGGCATTATCTCATAAGGGAAATACTGGACAATCAAATTAATGACTTCCCAGGCTTCAGGATGCCTTTTTACACTATATAAAGGTGGAATTTACATTGGAAACGTTTGGTTTAGCTGTTATAAAAGTTTGGTTTTTTAGTGCTGAAAATGCATTTTCAGCTCGCACTGTACACATTTGCTATGTGAGGCATTATCTCATAAGGGAAATACTGGACAATCAAATTAATGACTTCCCAGGCTTCAGGATGCCCTTTTACACTCTATAAATGTGGAAATTTACATTGGAAACGTTTGGTTTAGCTGTTAATGAAGTTTCGTTTTTTTAGTGCTGAAAATTCATTGTCTGCTGGCGCTGTACACTTTTTCTAAGTGTTGCAATATCTCATGAAGGAAATACTGGACAATCAAATTAATGACTTTCCAGGCTTCAGGATGCCTTTCTACACTATATAAATGTGGAAATTTACATTGGAAACGTTTGGTTTAGCTGTTATAAAAGTTTGGTTTTTTAGTGCTGTAAATGCATTTTCAGCTCGCGCTGTACATATTTGATATGAGAGGCATTATCTCATAAGGGAAATATTGGACAATCAAATTAATGACTGCCCAGGCTTCAGGATGTCTTTTTACACTATATAAAGGTGGAAATATACATTGGAAACGTTTAGTTTAGCTGTTAATGAAGTTTCGTTTTTTTAGTGCTGAAAATTCATTGTCTGCTGGCGCTGTAAACTTTTTCTAAGTGTTGCAATATCTCATGAAGGAAATACTGGACAATCAAATTTTTGACTTTCCAGGCTTCAGGATGCCTTTCTACACTATATAAAGGTGGAAATTTACATTGGAAACGTTTGGTTTAGCTGTTATAAAAGTTTGTTTTTTTAGTGCTGTAAATACATTTTCAGCTCGCGCTGTACACATTTGCTATGAGAGGCATTATCTCATAAGGGAAATATTGGACAATCAAATTAATGACTGCCCAGGCTTCAGGATGTCTTTTTACACTATATAAAGGTGGAAATTTACATTGGAAACGTTTGGTTTAGCTGTTATAAAAGTTTGGTTTTTTAGTGCTTAAAATGCATTTTCAGCTCGCACTGTACACATTTGCTATGTGAGGCATTATCTCATAAGGGAAATACTGGACAATCAAATTAATGACTTCCCAGGCTTCAGGATGCCTTTTTACACTATATAAAGGTGGAATTTACATTGGAAACGTTTGGTTTAGCTGTTATAAAAGTTTGGTTTTTTAGTGCTGAAAATGCATTTTCAGCTCGCACTGTACACATTTGCTATGTGAGGCATTATCTCATGAAGGAAATACTGGACAATCAAATTAATGACTTTCCAGGCTTCAGGATGCCTTTTTACACTATAAAAAGGTGGAAATTTACATTGGAAACGTTTGGTTTAGCTGTTATAAAAGTTTGGTTTTTTAGTGCTGTAAATGCATTTTCAGCTCGCGCTGTACACATTTGCTATGAGAGGCATTATCTCATAAAGGAAATATTGGACAATCGAATTAATGACTGCCCAGGCTTCAGGATGTCTTTTTACACTATATAAAGGTGGAAATTTACATTGGAAACGTTTGGTTTAGCTGTTATAAAAGTTTGGTTTTTTAGTGCTGAAAATGCATTTTCAGCTCGCACTGTACACATTTGCTATGTGAGGCATTATCTCATAAGGGAAATACTGGACAATCAAATTAATGACTTCCCAGGCTTCAGGATGCCCTTTTACACTCTATAAATGTGGAAATTTAATTTACATTGGAAACGTTTGGTTTAGCTGTTAATGAAGTTTCGTTTTTTTAGTGCTGAAAATTCATTGTCTGCTGGCGCTGTACACTTTTTCTAAGTGTTGCAATATCTCATGAAGGAAATACTGGACAATCAAATTAATGACTTTCCAGGCTTCAGGATGCCTTTCTACACTATATAAATGTGGAAATTTACATTGGAAACGTTTGGTTTAGCTGTTATAAAAGTTTGGTTTTTTAGTGCTGTAAATGCATTTTCAGCTCGCGCTGTACATATTTGATATGAGAGGCATTATCTCATAAGGGAAATATTGGACAATCAAATTAATGACTGCCCAGGCTTCAGGATGTCTTTTTACACTATATAAAGGTGGAAATATACATTGGAAACGTTTAGTTTAGCTGTTAATGAAGTTTCGTTTTTTTAGTGCTGAAAATTCATTGTCTGCTGGCGCTGTACACTTTTTCTAAGTGTTGCAATATCTCATGAAGGAAATACTGGACAATCAAATTTTTGACTTTCCAGGCTTCAGGATGCCTTTCTACACTATATAAAGGTGGAAATTTACATTGGAAACGTTTGGTTTAGCTGTTATAAAAGTTTGTTTTTTTAGTGCTGTAAATACATTTTCAGCTCGCGCTGTACACATTTGCTATGAGAGGCATTATCTCATAAGGGAAATATTGGACAATCAAATTAATGACTGCCCAGGCTTCAGGATGTCTTTTTACACTATATAAAGGTGGAAATTTACATTGGAAACGTTTGGTTTAGCTGTTATAAAAGTTTGGTTTTTTAGTGCTTAAAATGCATTTTCAGCTCGCACTGTACACATTTGCTATGTGAGGCATTATCTCATAAGGGAAATACTGGACAATCAAATTAATGACTTCCCAGGCTTCAGGATGCCTTTTTACACTATATAAAGGTGGAATTTACATTGGAAACGTTTGGTTTAGCTGTTATAAAAGTTTGGTTTTTTAGTGCTGAAAATGCATTTTCAGCTCGCACTGTACACATTTGCTATGTGAGGCATTATCTCATGAAGGAAATACTGGACAATCAAATTAATGACTTTCCAGGCTTCAGGATGCCTTTTTACACTATAAAAAGGTGGAAATTTACATTGGAAACGTTTGGTTTAGCTGTTATAAAAGTTTGGTTTTTTAGTGCTGTAAATGCATTTTCAGCTCGCGCTGTACACATTTGCTATGAGAGGCATTATCTCATAAAGGAAATATTGGACAATCGAATTAATGACTGCCCAGGCTTCAGGATGTCTTTTTACACTATATAAAGGTGGAAATTTACATTGGAAACGTTTGGTTTAGCTGTTATAAAAGTTTGGTTTTTTAGTGCTGAAAATGCATTTTCAGCTCGCACTGTACACATTTGCTATGTGAGGCATTATCTCATAAGGGAAATACTGGACAATCAAATTAATGACTTCCCAGGCTTCAGGATGCCTTTTTACACTCTATAAATGTGGAAATTTACATTGGAAACGTTTGGTTTAGCTGTTAATGAAGTTTCGTTTTTTTAGTGCTGAAAATTCATTGTCTGCTGGCGCTGTACACTTTTTCTAAGTGTTGCAATATCTCATGAAGGAAATACTGGACAATCAAATTAATGACTTTCCAGGCTTCAAGATGCCTTTCTACACTATATAAAGGTGGAAATTTACATTGGAAACGTTTGGTTTAGCTGTTATAAAAGTTTGGGTTTTTAGTCCTGTAAATGCATTTTCAGCTCGCGCTGTACACATTTGCTATGAGAGGCATTATCTCATAAGGGAAATATTGGACAATCAAATTAATGACTGCCCAGGCTTCAGGATGTCTTTTTACACTATATAAAGGTGGAAATTTACATTGGAAACGTTTAGTTTAGCTGTTATAAAAGTTTGTTTTTTTAGTGCTGTAAATGCATTTTCAGCTCGCGCTGTACACATTTGCTATGTGAGGCATTATCTCATAAGGGAAATACTGGACAATCAAATTAATGACTGCCCAGGCTTCAGGATGTCTTTTTACACTATATAAAGGTGGAAATTTACATTGGAAACGTTTGGTTTAGCTGTTATTAAAAGTTTGGTTTTTTAGTGCTGAAAATGCATTTTCAGCTCGCACTGTACACATTTGCTATGTGAGGCATTATCTCATAAGGGAAATACTGGACAATCAAATTAATGACTTCCCAGGCTTCAGGATGCCTTTTTACACTCTATAAATGTGGAAATTTACATTGGAAACGTTTGGTTTAGCTGTTAATGAAGTTTCGTTTTTTTAGTGCTGAAAATTCATTGTCTGCTGGCGCTGTACACTTTTTCTAAGTGTTGCAATATCTCATGAAGGAAATACTGGACAATCAAATTAACGACTTTCCAGGCTTCAGGATGCCTTTCTACACTATATAAAGGTGGAAATGTACATTGGAAACGTTTGGTTTAGCTGTTATAAAAGTTTGGTTTTTTAGTGCTGTAAATGCATTTTCAGCTCGCGCTGTACATATTTGATATGAGAGGCATTATCTCATAAGGGAAATATTGGACAATCAAATTAATGACTGCCCAGGCTTCAGGATGTCTTTTTACACTATATAAAGGTGGAAATATACATTGGAAACGTTTAGTTTAGCTGTTAATGAAGTTTCGTTTTTTTAGTGCTGAAAATTCATTGTCTGCTGGCGCTGTACACTTTTTCTAAGTGTTGCAATATCTCATGAAGGAAATACTGGACAATCAAATTTATGACTTTCCAGGCTTCAGGATGCCTTTCTACACTATATAAAGGTGGAAATTTACATTGGAAACGTTTGGTTTAGCTGTTATAAAAGTTTGTTTTTTTAGTGCTGTAAATACATTTTCAGCTCGCGCTGTACACATTTGCTATGAGAGGCATTATCTCATAAGGGAAATATTGGACAATCAAATTAATGACTGCCCAGGCTTCAGGATGTCTTTTTACACTATATAAAGGTGGAAATTTACATTGGAAACGTTTGGTTTAGCTGTTTTAAAAGTTTGTTTTTTTCGTGCTGTAAATGCATTTTCAGCTCGCGCTGTACACATTTGCAATGAGAGGCATTATCTCATAAGGGAAATATTGGACAATCAAATTAATGACTGCCCAGGCTTCAGGATGTCTTTTTACACTATATAAAGGTGGAAATTTACATTGGAAACGTTTAGTTTAGCTGTTAATGAAGTTTCGTTTTTTTTTTGTGCTGAAAATTCATTGTCTGCTGGCGCTGTACACTTTTTCTAAGTGTTGCAATATCTCATGAAGGAAATACTGGACAATCAAATTAATGACTTTCCAGGCTTCAGGATGCCTTTCTACACTATATAAAGGTGGAAATTTACATTGGAAACGTTTGGTTTAGCTGTTATAAAAGTTTGGTTTTTTAGTGCTGTAAATGCATTTTCAGCTCGCGCTGTACACATTTGCTATGAGAGGCATTATCTCATAAGGGAAATATTGGACAATCAAATTAATGACTGCCCAGGCTTCAGGATGTCTTTTTACACTATATAAAGGTGGAAATTTACATTGGAAACGTTTGGTTTAGCTGTTATAAAAGTTTGGTTTTTTAGTGCTGTAAATGCATTTTCAGCTCGCGCTGTACACATTTGCTATGAGAGGCATTATCTCATAAGGGAAATATTGGACAATCAAATTAATGGCTGCCCAGGCTTCAGGATGTCTTTTTACTCTATATAAAGGTGGAAATTTACATTGGAAACGTTTAGTTTAGCTGTTAATGAAGTTTCGTTTTTTTTAGTGCTGAAAATTCATTGTCTGCTGGCGCTGTACACTTTTTCTAAGTGTTGCAATATCTCATGAAGGAAATACTGGACAATCAAATCAATGACTTTCCAGGCTTCAGGATGCCTTTCTACACTAGATAAAGGTGGAAATTTACATTGGAAACGTTTGGTTTAGCTGTTATATAAGTTTGGTTTTTTAGTGCTGTAAATGCATTTTCAGCTCGCACTGTACACATTTGCTATGTGAGGCATTATCTCATAAGGGAAATATTGGACAATCAAATTAATGGCTGCCCAGGCTTCAGGATGCATTTTTACACTCTATAAATGTGGAAATTTACATTGGAAACGTTTGGTTTAGCTGTTAATGAAGTTTCGTTTTTTTAGTGCTGAAAATTCGTCTGCTGGCGCTGTACACTTTTTCTAAGTGTTGCAATATCTCATGAAGGAAATACTGGACAATCAAATTAATGACTTTCCAGGCTTCAGGATGCCTTTCTACACTATATAAAGGTGGAAATGTACATTGGAAACGTTTGGTTTAGCTGTTATAAAAGTTTGTTTTTTTAGTGCTGTAAATGCATTTTCAGCTCGCGCTGTACACATTTGCTATGAGAGGACTTATCTCATAAGGGAAATAGTGGACAATCAAATTAATGACTGCCCAGGCTTCAGGATGTCTTTTTACACTATATAAAGGTGGAAATTTACATTGGAAACGTTTAGTTTAGCTGTTATAAAAGTTTGTTTTTTTAGTGCTGTAAATGCATTTTCAGCTCGCGCTGTACACATTTGCTATGTGAGGCATTATCTCATAAGGGAAATACTGGACAATCAAATTAATGACTGCCCAGGCTTCAGGATGTCTTTTTACACTATATAAAGGTGGAAATTTACATTGGAAACGTTTGGTTTAGCTGTTATAAAAGTTTGGTTTTTTAGTGCTGAAAATGCATTTTCAGCTCGCACTGTACACATTTGCTATGTGAGGCATTATCTCATAAGGGAAATACTGGACAATCAAATTAATGACTTCCCAGGCTTCAGGATGCCCTTTTACACTCTATAAATGTGGAAATTTACATTGGAAACGTTTGGTTTAGCTGTTAATGAAGTTTCGTTTTTTTAGTGCTGAAAATTCATTGTCTGCTGGCGCTGTACACTTTTTCTAAGTGTTGCAATATCTCATGAAGGAAATACTGGACAATCAAATTAATGACTTTCCAGGCTTCAGGATGCCTTTCTACACTATATAAATGTGGAAATTTACATTGGAAACGTTTGGTTTAGCTGTTATAAAAGTTTGGTTTTTTAGTGCTGTAAATGCATTTTCAGCTCGCGCTGTACATATTTGATATGAGAGGCATTATCTCATAAGGGAAATATTGGACAATCAAATTAATGACTGCCCAGGCTTCAGGATGTCTTTTTACACTATATAAAGGTGGAAATATACATTGGAAACGTTTAGTTTAGCTGTTAATGAAGTTTCGTTTTTTTAGTGCTGAAAATTCATTGTCTGCTGGCGCTGTACACTTTTTCTAAGTGTTGCAATATCTCATGAAGGAAATACTGGACAATCAAATTTTTGACTTTCCAGGCTTCAGGATGCCTTTCTACACTATATAAAGGTGGAAATTTACATTGGAAACGTTTGGTTTAGCTGTTATAAAAGTTTGTTTTTTTAGTGCTGTAAATACATTTTCAGCTCGCGCTGTACACATTTGCTATGAGAGGCATTATCTCATAAGGGAAATATTGGACAATCAAATTAATGACTGCCCAGGCTTCAGGATGTCTTTTTACACTAAAAAAAGGTGGAAATTTACATTGGAAACGTTTGGTTTAGCTGTTATAAAAGTTTGGTTTTTTAGTGCTTAAAATGCATTTTCAGCTCGCACTGTACACATTTGCTATGTGAGGCATTATCTCATAAGGGAAATACTGGACAATCAAATTAATGACTTCCCAGGCTTCAGGATGCCTTTTTACACTATATAAAGGTGGAATTTACATTGGAAACGTTTGGTTTAGCTGTTATAAAAGTTTGGTTTTTTAGTGCTGAAAATGCATTTTCAGCTCGCACTGTACACATTTGCTATGTGAGGCATTATCTCATAAGGGAAATACTGGACAATCAAATTAATGACTTCCCAGGCTTCAGGATGCCCTTTTACACTCTATAAATGTGGAAATTTACATTGGAAACGTTTGGTTTAGCTGTTAATGAAGTTTCGTTTTTTTAGTGCTGAAAATTCATTGTCTGCTGGCGCTGTACACTTTTTCTAAGTGTTGCAATATCTCATGAAGGAAATACTGGACAATCAAATTAATGACTTTCCAGGCTTCAGGATGCCTTTCTACACTATATAAATGTGGAAATTTACATTGGAAACGTTTGGTTTAGCTGTTATAAAAGTTTGGTTTTTTAGTGCTGTAAATGCATTTTCAGCTCGCGCTGTACATATTTGATATGAGAGGCATTATCTCATAAGGGAAATATTGGACAATCAAATTAATGACTGCCCAGGCTTCAGGATGTCTTTTTACACTATATAAAGGTGGAAATATACATTGGAAACGTTTAGTTTAGCTGTTAATGAAGTTTCGTTTTTTTAGTGCTGAAAATTCATTGTCTGCTGGCGCTGTAAACTTTTTCTAAGTGTTGCAATATCTCATGAAGGAAATACTGGACAATCAAATTTTTGACTTTCCAGGCTTCAGGATGCCTTTCTACACTATATAAAGGTGGAAATTTACATTGGAAACGTTTGGTTTAGCTGTTATAAAAGTTTGTTTTTTTAGTGCTGTAAATACATTTTCAGCTCGCGCTGTACACATTTGCTATGAGAGGCATTATCTCATAAGGGAAATATTGGACAATCAAATTAATGACTGCCCAGGCTTCAGGATGTCTTTTTACACTATATAAAGGTGGAAATTTACATTGGAAACGTTTGGTTTAGCTGTTATAAAAGTTTGGTTTTTTAGTGCTTAAAAAAGCTCGCACTGTACACATTTGCTATGTGAGGCATTATCTCATAAGGGAAATACTGGACAATCAAATTAATGACTTCCCAGGCTTCAGGATGCCTTTTTACACTATATAAAGGTGGAATTTACATTGGAAACGTTTGGTTTAGCTGTTATAAAAGTTTGGTTTTTTAGTGCTGAAAATGCATTTTCAGCTCGCACTGTACACATTTGCTATGTGAGGCATTATCTCATGAAGGAAATACTGGACAATCAAATTAATGACTTTCCAGGCTTCAGGATGCCTTTTTACACTATAAAAAGGTGGAAATTTACATTGGAAACGTTTGGTTTAGCTGTTATAAAAGTTTGGTTTTTTAGTGCTGTAAATGCATTTTCAGCTCGCGCTGTACACATTTGCTATGAGAGGCATTATCTCATAAAGGAAATATTGGACAATCGAATTAATGACTGCCCAGGCTTCAGGATGTCTTTTTACACTATATAAAGGTGGAAATTTACATTGGAAACGTTTGGTTTAGCTGTTATAAAAGTTTGGTTTTTTAGTGCTGAAAATGCATTTTCAGCTCGCACTGTACACATTTGCTATGTGAGGCATTATCTCATAAGGGAAATACTGGACAATCAAATTAATGACTTCCCAGGCTTCAGGATGCCCTTTTACACTCTATAAATGTGGAAATTTAATTTACATTGGAAACGTTTGGTTTAGCTGTTAATGAAGTTTCGTTTTTTTAGTGCTGAAAATTCATTGTCTGCTGGCGCTGTACACTTTTTCTAAGTGTTGCAATATCTCATGAAGGAAATACTGGACAATCAAATTAATGACTTTCCAGGCTTCAGGATGCCTTTCTACACTATATAAATGTGGAAATTTACATTGGAAACGTTTGGTTTAGCTGTTATAAAAGTTTGGTTTTTTAGTGCTGTAAATGCATTTTCAGCTCGCGCTGTACATATTTGATATGAGAGGCATTATCTCATAAGGGAAATATTGGACAATCAAATTAATGACTGCCCAGGCTTCAGGATGTCTTTTTACACTATATAAAGGTGGAAATATACATTGGAAACGTTTAGTTTAGCTGTTAATGAAGTTTCGTTTTTTTAGTGCTGAAAATTCATTGTCTGCTGGCGCTGTACACTTTTTCTAAGTGTTGCAATATCTCATGAAGGAAATACTGGACAATCAAATTTTTGACTTTCCAGGCTTCAGGATGCCTTTCTACACTATATAAAGGTGGAAATTTACATTGGAAACGTTTGGTTTAGCTGTTATAAAAGTTTGTTTTTTTAGTGCTGTAAATACATTTTCAGCTCGCGCTGTACACATTTGCTATGAGAGGCATTATCTCATAAGGGAAATATTGGACAATCAAATTAATGACTGCCCAGGCTTCAGGATGTCTTTTTACACTATATAAAGGTGGAAATTTACATTGGAAACGTTTGGTTTAGCTGTTATAAAAGTTTGGTTTTTTAGTGCTTAAAATGCATTTTCAGCTCGCACTGTACACATTTGCTATGTGAGGCATTATCTCATAAGGGAAATACTGGACAATCAAATTAATGACTTCCCAGGCTTCAGGATGCCTTTTTACACTATATAAAGGTGGAATTTACATTGGAAACGTTTGGTTTAGCTGTTATAAAAGTTTGGTTTTTTAGTGCTGAAAATGCATTTTCAGCTCGCACTGTACACATTTGCTATGTGAGGCATTATCTCATGAAGGAAATACTGGACAATCAAATTAATGACTTTCCAGGCTTCAGGATGCCTTTTTACACTATAAAAAGGTGGAAATTTACATTGGAAACGTTTGGTTTAGCTGTTATAAAAGTTTGGTTTTTTAGTGCTGTAAATGCATTTTCAGCTCGCGCTGTACACATTTGCTATGAGAGGCATTATCTCATAAAGGAAATATTGGACAATCGAATTAATGACTGCCCAGGCTTCAGGATGTCTTTTTACACTATATAAAGGTGGAAATTTACATTGGAAACGTTTGGTTTAGCTGTTATAAAAGTTTGGTTTTTTAGTGCTGAAAATGCATTTTCAGCTCGCACTGTACACATTTGCTATGTGAGGCATTATCTCATAAGGGAAATACTGGACAATCAAATTAATGACTTCCCAGGCTTCAGGATGCCTTTTTACACTCTATAAATGTGGAAATTTACATTGGAAACGTTTGGTTTAGCTGTTAATGAAGTTTCGTTTTTTTAGTGCTGAAAATTCATTGTCTGCTGGCGCTGTACACTTTTTCTAAGTGTTGCAATATCTCATGAAGGAAATACTGGACAATCAAATTAATGACTTTCCAGGCTTCAAGATGCCTTTCTACACTATATAAAGGTGGAAATTTACATTGGAAACGTTTGGTTTAGCTGTTATAAAAGTTTGGGTTTTTAGTCTTGTAAATGCATTTTCAGCTCGCGCTGTACACATTTGCTATGAGAGGCATTATCTCATAAGGGAAATATTGGACAATCAAATTAATGACTGCCCAGGCTTCAGGATGTCTTTTTACACTATATAAAGGTGGAAATTTACATTGGAAACGTTTAGTTTAGCTGTTATAAAAGTTTGTTTTTTTAGTGCTGTAAATGCATTTTCAGCTCGCGCTGTACACATTTGCTATGTGAGGCATTATCTCATAAGGGAAATACTGGACAATCAAATTAATGACTGCCCAGGCTTCAGGATGTCTTTTTACACTATATAAAGGTGGAAATTTACATTGGAAACGTTTGGTTTAGCTGTTATTAAAAGTTTGGTTTTTTAGTGCTGAAAATGCATTTTCAGCTCGCACTGTACACATTTGCTATGTGAGGCATTATCTCATAAGGGAAATACTGGACAATCAAATTAATGACTTCCCAGGCTTCAGGATGCCTTTTTACACTCTATAAATGTGGAAATTTACATTGGAAACGTTTGGTTTAGCTGTTAATGAAGTTTCGTTTTTTTAGTGCTGAAAATTCATTGTCTGCTGGCGCTGTACACTTTTTCTAAGTGTTGCAATATCTCATGAAGGAAATACTGGACAATCAAATTAACGACTTTCCAGGCTTCAGGATGCCTTTCTACACTATATAAAGGTGGAAATGTACATTGGAAACGTTTGGTTTAGCTGTTATAAAAGTTTGGTTTTTTAGTGCTGTAAATGCATTTTCAGCTCGCGCTGTACATATTTGATATGAGAGGCATTATCTCATAAGGGAAATATTGGACAATCAAATTAATGACTGCCCAGGCTTCAGGATGTCTTTTTACACTATATAAAGGTGGAAATATACATTGGAAACGTTTAGTTTAGCTGTTAATGAAGTTTCGTTTTTTTAGTGCTGAAAATTCATTGTCTGCTGGCGCTGTACACTTTTTCTAAGTGTTGCAATATCTCATGAAGGAAATACTGGACAATCAAATTAATGACTTTCCAGGCTTCAGGATGCCTTTCTACACTATATAAAGGTGGAAATTTACATTGGAAACGTTTGGTTTAGCTGTTATAAAAGTTTGGTTTTTTAGTGCTGTAAATGCATTTTCAGCTCGCGCTGTACACATTTGCTATGAGAGGCATTATCTCATAAGGGAAATATTGGACAATCAAATTAATGACTGCCCAGGCTTCAGGATGTCTTTTTACACTATATAAAGGTGGAAATTTACATTGGAAACGTTTGGTTTAGCTGTTATAAAAGTTTGTTTTTTTAGTGCTGAAAATGCATTTTCAGCTCGCACTGTACACATTTGCTATGTGAGGCATTATCTCATAAGGGAAATACTGGACAATCAAATTAATGACTTCCCAGGCTTCAGGATGCCTTTTTACACTCTATAAATGTGGAAATTTACATTGGAAACGTTTGGTTTAGCTGTTAATGAAGTTTCGTTTTTTTAGTGCTGAAAATTCATTGTCTGCTGGCGCTGTACACTTTTTCTAAGTGATGCAATATCTCATGAAGGAAATACTGGACAATCAAATTAATGACTTTCCAGGCTTCAGGATGGCTTTCTACACTATATAAAGGTGGAAATTTACATTGGAAACGTTTGGTTTAGCTGTTATAAAAGTTTGGTTTTTTAGTGCTGTAAATGCATTTTCAGCTCGCGCTGTACACATTTGCTATGAGAGGCATTATCTCATAAGGGAAATATTGGACAATCAAATTAATGACTGCCCAGGCTTCAGGATGTCTTTTTACACTATATAAAGGTGGAAATTTACATTGGAAACGTTTGGTTTAGCTGTTATAAAAGTTTGGTTTTTTAGTGCTGTAAATGCATTTTCAGCTCGCGCTGTACACATTTGCTATGAGAGGCATTATCTCATAAGGGAAATATTGGACAATCAAATTAATGGCTGCCCAGGCTTCAGGATGTCTTTTTACTCTATATAAAGGTGGAAATTTACATTGGAAACGTTTAGTTTAGCTGTTAATGAAGTTTCGTTTTTTTTAGTGCTGAAAATTCATTGTCTGCTGGCGCTGTACACTTTTTCTAAGTGTTGCAATATCTCATGAAGGAAATACTGGACAATCAAATTAATGACTTTCCAGGCTTCAGGAT
Source organism: Idiotropiscis lumnitzeri (assembly GCF_059441095.1). Classification (NCBI taxonomy): domain Eukaryota; kingdom Metazoa; phylum Chordata; class Actinopteri; order Syngnathiformes; family Syngnathidae; genus Idiotropiscis; species Idiotropiscis lumnitzeri. The sequence goes on along the minus strand of NW_028283561.1, from coordinate 3,523,166 downwards.
GCCTTTCTACACTATATAAAGGTAGAAATTTACATTGGAAACGTTTGGTTTAGCTGTTATAAAAGTTTGGTTTTTTTAGTGCTGTAAATGCATTTTCAGCTCGCGCTGTACACATTTGCAATGAGAGGCATTATCTCATAAGGGAAATATTGGACAATCAAATTAATGACTGCCCAGGCTTCAGGATGTCTTTTTACACTATATAAAGGTGGAAATTTACATTGGAAACGTTTGGTTTAGCTGTTATAAAAGTTTGTTTTTTTAGTGCTGTAAATGCATTTTCAGCTCGCGCTGTACACATTTGCTATGAGAGGCCTTATCTCATAAGGGAAATATTGGACAATCAAATTAATGGCTGCCCAGGCTTCAGGATGTCTTTTTACACTATATAAATGTGGAAATTTACATTGGAAACGTTTGGTTTAGCTGTTAATGAAGTTTCGTTTTTTTAGTGCTGAAAATTCATTGTCTGCTGGCGCTGTACACTTTTTCTAAGTGTTGCAATATCTCATGAAGGAAATACTGGACAATCAAATTAATGACTTTCCAGGCTTCAGGATGCCTTTCTACACTATATAAAGGTGGAAATTTACATTGGAAACGTTTGGTTTAGCTGTTATAAAAGTTTGTTTTTTTAGTGCTGTAAATGCATTTTCAGCTCGCGCTGTACACATTTACTATGAGAGGCATTATCTCATAAGGGAAATATTGGACAATCAAATTAATGACTGCCCAGGCTTCAGGATGTCTTTTTACACTATATAAAGGTGGAAATTTACATTGCAAACGTTTAGTTTAGCTGTTATAAAAGTTTGTTTTTTTAGTGCTGTAAATGCATTTTCAGCTCGCGCTGTACACATTTGCTATGTGAGGCATTATCTCATAAGGGAAATACTGGACAATCAAATTAATGACTGCCCAGGCTTCAGGATGTCTTTTTACACTATATAAAGGTGGAAATTTACATTGGAAACGTTTGGTTTAGCTGTTATAAAAGTTTGGTTTTTTAGTGCTGAAAATGCATTTTCAGCTCGCACTGTACACATTTGCTATGAGAGGCATTATCTCATAAGGGAAATATTGGACAATCAAATTAATGACTGCCCAGGCTTCAGGATGTCTTTTTACACTATATAAAGGTGGAAATTTACATTGGAAACGTTTGGTTTAGCTGTTATAAAAGTTTGGTTTTTTAGTGCTTAAAATGCATTTTCAGCTCGCACTGTACACATTTGCTATGTGAGGCATTATCTCATAAGGGAAATACTGGACAATCAAATTAATGACTTCCCAGGCTTCAGGATGCCTTTTTACACTATATAAAGGTGGAATTTACATTGGAAACGTTTGGTTTAGCTGTTATAAAAGTTTGGTTTTTTAGTGCTGAAAATGCATTTTCAGCTCGCACTGTACACATTTGCTATGTGAGGCATTATCTCATGAAGGAAATACTGGACAATCAAATTAATGACTTTCCAGGCTTCAGGATGCCTTTTTAAACTATATAAAGGTGGAAATTTACATTGGAAACGTTTGGTTTAGCTGTTATAAAAGTTTGTTTTTTTAGTGCTGTAAATGCATTTTCAGCTCGCGCTGTACACATTTACTATGAGAGGCATTATCTCATAAGGGAAATACTGGACAATCAAATTAATGACTGCCCAGGCTTCAGGATGTCTTTTTACACTATATAAAGGTGGAAATTTACATTGCAAACGTTTAGTTTAGCTGTTATAAAAGTTTGTTTTTTTAGTGCTGTAAATGCATTTTCAGCTCGCGCTGTACACATTTGCTATGTGAGGCATTATCTCATAAGGGAAATACTGGACAATCAAATTAATGACTGCCCAGGCTTCAGGATGTCTTTTTACACTATATAAAGGTGGAAATTTACATTGGAAACGTTTGGTTTAGCTGTTATAAAAGTTTGGTTTTTTAGTGCTGAAAATGCATTTTCAGCTCGCACTGTACACATTTGCTATGAGAGGCATTATCTCATAAGGGAAATATTGGACAATCAAATTAATGACTGCCCAGGCTTCAGGATGTCTTTTTACACTATATAAAGGTGGAAATTTACATTGGAAACGTTTGGTTTAGCTGTTATAAAAGTTTGTTTTTTTAGTGCTTAAAATGCATTTTAAGCTCGCACTGTACACATTTGCTATGTGAGGCATTATCTCATAAGGGAAATACTGGACAATCAAATTAATGACTTCCCAGGCTTCAGGATGCCTTTTTACACTATATAAAGGTGGAATTTACATTGGAAACGTTTGGTTTAGCTGTTATAAAAGTTTGGTTTTTTAGTGCTGAAAATGCATTTTCAGCTCGCACTGTACACATTTGCTATGTGAGGCATTATCTCATGAAGGAAATACTGGACAATCAAATTAATGACTTTCCAGGCTTCAGGATGCCTTTTTAAACTATATAAAGGTGGAAATTTACATTGGAAACGTTTGGTTTAGCTGTTATAAAAGTTTGGTTTTTTAGTGCTGTAAATGCATTTTCAGCTCGCGCTGTACACATTTGCTATGAGAGGCATTATCTCATAAAGGAAATATTGGACAATCGAATTAATGACTGCCCAGGCTTCAGGATGTCTTTTTACACTATATAAAGGTGGAAATTTACATTGGAAACGTTTGGTTTAGCTGTTATAAAAGTTTGGTTTTTTCGTGCTGAAAATGCATTTTCAGCTCGCACTGTACACATTTGCTATGTGAGGCATTATCTCATAAGGGAAATACTGGACAATCAAATTAATGACTTCCCAGGCTTCAGGATGCCTTTTTACACTCTATAAATGTGGAAATTTACATTGGAAACGATTGGTTTAGCTGTTAATGAAGTTTCGTTTTTTTAGTGCTGAAAATTCATTGTCTGCTGGCGCTGTACACTTTTTCTAAGTGTTGCAATATCTCATGAAGGAAATACTGGACAATCAAATTAATGACTTTCCAGGCTTCAAGATGCCTTTCTACACTATATAAAGGTGGAAATTTACATTGGAAACGTTTGGTTTAGCTGTTATAAAAGTTTGGGTTTTTAGTCCTGTAAATGCATTTTCAGCTCGCGCTGTACACATTTGCTATGAGAGGCATTATCTCATAAGGGAAATATTGGACAATCAAATTAATGACTGCCCAGGCTTCAGGATGTCTTTTTACACTATATAAAGGTGGAAATTTACATTGGAAACGTTAAGTTTAGCTGTTATAAAAGTTTGTTTTTTTAGTGCTGTAAATGCATTTTCAGCTCGCGCTGTACACATTTGCTATGTGAGGCATTATCTCATAAGGGAAATACTGGACAATCAAATTAATGACTGCCCAGGCTTCAGGATGTCTTTTTACACTATATAAAGGTGGAAATTTACATTGGAAACGTTTGGTTTAGCTGTTATTAAAAGTTTGGTTTTTTAGTGCTGAAAATGCATTTTCAGCTCGCACTGTACACATTTGCTATGTGAGGCATTATCTCATAAGGGAAATACTGGACAATCAAATTAATGACTTCCCAGGCTTCAGGATGCCTTTTTACACTCTATAAATGTGGAAATTTACATTGGAAACGTTTGGTTTAGCTGTTAATGAAGTTTCGTTTTTTTAGTGCTGAAAATTCATTGTCTGCTGGCGCTGTACACTTTTTCTAAGTGTTGCAATATCTCATGAAGGAAATACTGGACAATCAAATTAACGACTTTCCAGGCTTCAGGATGCCTTTCTACACTATATAAAGGTGGAAATGTACATTGGAAACGTTTGGTTTAGCTGTTATAAAAGTTTGGTTTTTTAGTGCTGTAAATGCATTTTCAGCTCGCGCTGTACATATTTGATATGAGAGGCATTATCTCATAAGGGAAATATTGGACAATCAAATTAATGACTGCCCAGGCTTCAGGATGTCTTTTTACACTATATAAAGGTGGAAATATACATTGGAAACGTTTAGTTTAGCTGTTAATGAAGTTTCGTTTTTTTAGTGCTGAAAATTCATTGTCTGCTGGCGCTGTACACTTTTTCTAAGTGTTGCAATATCTCATGAAGGAAATACTGGACAATCAAATTTATGACTTTCCAGGCTTCAGGATGCCTTTCTACACTATATAAAGGTGGAAATTTACATTGGAAACGTTTGGTTTAGCTGTTATAAAAGTTTGTTTTTTTAGTGCTGTAAATACATTTTCAGCTCGCGCTGTACACATTTGCTATGAGAGGCATTATCTCATAAGGGAAATATTGGACAATCAAATTAATGACTGCCCAGGCTTCAGGATGTCTTTTTACACTATATAAAGGTGGAAATTTACATTGGAAACGTTTGGTTTAGCTGTTATAAAAGTTTGGTTTTTTAGTGCTTAAAATGCATTTTCAGCTCGCACTGTACACATTTGCTATGTGAGGCATTATCTCATAAGGGAAATACTGGACAATCAAATTAATGACTTCCCAGGCTTCAGGATGCCTTTTTACACTCTATAAAGGTGGAAATTTACATTGGAAACGTTTGGTTTAGCTGTTTTAAAAGTTTGTTTTTTTCGTGCTGTAAATGCATTTTCAGCTCGCGCTGTACACATTTGCAATGAGAGGCATTATCTCATAAGGGAAATATTGGACAATCAAATTAATGACTGCCCAGGCTTCAGGATGTCTTTTTACACTATATAAAGGTGGAAATTTACATTGGAAACGTTTAGTTTAGCTGTTAATGAAGTTTCGTTTTTTTTTAGTGCTGAAAATTCATTGTCTGCTGGCGCTGTACACTTTTTCTAAGTGTTGCAATATCTCATGAAGGAAATACTGGACAATCAAATTAATGACTTTCCAGGCTTCAGGATGCCTTTCTACACTATATAAAGGTGGAAATTTACATTGGAAACGTTTGGTTTAGCTGTTATAAAAGTTTGGTTTTTTAGTGCTGTAAATGCATTTTCAGCTCGCGCTGTACACATTTGCTATGAGAGGCATTATCTCATAAGGGAAATATTGGACAATCAAATTAATGACTGCCCAGGCTTCAGGATGTCTTTTTACACTATATAAAGGTGGAAATTTACATTGGAAACGTTTGGTTTAGCTGTTATAAAAGTTTGTTTTTTTAGTGCTGAAAATGCATTTTCAGCTCGCACTGTACACATTTGCTATGTGAGGCATTATCTCATAAGGGAAATACTGGACAATCAAATTAATGACTTCCCAGGCTTCAGGATGCCTTTTTACACTCTATAAATGTGGAAATTTACATTGGAAACGTTTGGTTTAGCTGTTAATGAAGTTTCGTTTTTTTAGTGCTGAAAATTCATTGTCTGCTGGCGCTGTACACTTTTTCTAAGTGATGCAATATCTCATGAAGGAAATACTGGACAATCAAATTAATGACTTTCCAGGCTTCAGGATGGCTTTCTACACTATATAAAGGTGGAAATTTACATTGGAAACGTTTGGTTTAGCTGTTATAAAAGTTTGGTTTTTTAGTGCTGTAAATGCATTTTCAGCTCGCGCTGTACACATTTGCTATGAGAGGCATTATCTCATAAGGGAAATATTGGACAATCAAATTAATGACTGCCCAGGCTTCAGGATGTCTTTTTACACTATATAAAGGTGGAAATTTACATTGGAAACGTTTGGTTTAGCTGTTATAAAAGTTTGGTTTTTTAGTGCTGTAAATGCATTTTCAGCTCGCGCTGTACACATTTGCTATGAGAGGCATTATCTCATAAGGGAAATATTGGACAATCAAATTAATGGCTGCCCAGGCTTCAGGATGTCTTTTTACTCTATATAAAGGTGGAAATTTACATTGGAAACGTTTAGTTTAGCTGTTAATGAAGTTTCGTTTTTTTTAGTGCTGAAAATTCATTGTCTGCTGGCGCTGTACACTTTTTCTAAGTGTTGCAATATCTCATGAAGGAAATACTGGACAATCAAATCAATGACTTTCCAGGCTTCAGGATGCCTTTCTACACTAGATAAAGGTGGAAATTTACATTGGAAACGTTTGGTTTAGCTGTTATATAAGTTTGGTTTTTTAGTGCTGTAAATGCATTTTCAGCTCGCACTGTACACATTTGCTATGTGAGGCATTATCTCATAAGGGAAATATTGGACAATCAAATTAATGGCTGCCCAGGCTTCAGGATGCATTTTTACACTCTATAAATGTGGAAATTTACATTGGAAACGTTTGGTTTAGCTGTTAATGAAGTTTCGTTTTTTTAGTGCTGAAAATTCGTCTGCTGGCGCTGTACACTTTTTCTAAGTGTTGCAATATCTCATGAAGGAAATACTGGACAATCAAATTAATGACTTTCCAGGCTTCAGGATGCCTTTCTACACTATATAAAGGTGGAAATGTACATTGGAAACGTTTGGTTTAGCTGTTATAAAAGTTTGTTTTTTTAGTGCTGTAAATGCATTTTCAGCTCGCGCTGTACACATTTGCTATGAGAGGCATTATCTCATAAGGGAAATAGTGGACAATCAAATTAATGACTGCCCAGGCTTCAGGATGTCTTTTTACACTATATAAAGGTGGAAATTTACATTGGAAACGTTTAGTTTAGCTGTTATAAAAGTTTGTTTTTTTAGTGCTGTAAATGCATTTTCAGCTCGCGCTGTACACATTTGCTATGTGAGGCATTATCTCATAAGGGAAATACTGGACAATCAAATTAATGACTGCCCAGGCTTCAGGATGTCTTTTTACACTATATAAAGGTGGAAATTTACATTGGAAACGTTTGGTTTAGCTGTTATAAAAGTTTGGTTTTTTAGTGCTGAAAATGCATTTTCAGCTCGCACTGTACACATTTGCTATGTGAGGCATTATCTCATAAGGGAAATACTGGACAATCAAATTAATGACTTCCCAGGCTTCAGGATGCCCTTTTACACTCTATAAATGTGGAAATTTACATTGGAAACGTTTGGTTTAGCTGTTAATGAAGTTTCGTTTTTTTAGTGCTGAAAATTCATTGTCTGCTGGCGCTGTACACTTTTTCTAAGTGTTGCAATATCTCATGAAGGAAATACTGGACAATCAAATTAATGACTTTCCAGGCTTCAGGATGCCTTTCTACACTATATAAATGTGGAAATTTACATTGGAAACGTTTGGTTTAGCTGTTATAAAAGTTTGGTTTTTTAGTGCTGTAAATGCATTTTCAGCTCGCGCTGTACATATTTGATATGAGAGGCATTATCTCATAAGGGAAAAATTGGACAATCAAATTAATGACTGCCCAGGCTTCAGGATGTCTTTTTACACTATATAAAGGTGGAAATATACATTGGAAACGTTTAGTTTAGCTGTTAATGAAGTTTCGTTTTTTTAGTGCTGAAAATTCATTGTCTGCTGGCGCTGTACACTTTTTCTAAGTGTTGCAATATCTCATGAAGGAAATACTGGACAATCAAATTTTTGACTTTCCAGGCTTCAGGATGCCTTTCTACACTATATAAAGGTGGAAATTTACATTGGAAACGTTTGGTTTAGCTGTTATAAAAGTTTGTTTTTTTAGTGCTGTAAATACATTTTCAGCTCGCGCTGTACACATTTGCTATGAGAGGCATTATCTCATAAGGGAAATATTGGACAATCAAATTAATGACTGCCCAGGCTTCAGGATGTCTTTTTACACTATATAAAGGTGGAAATTTACATTGGAAACGTTTGGTTTAGCTGTTATAAAAGTTTGGTTTTTTAGTGCTTAAAATGCATTTTCAGCTCGCACTGTACACATTTGCTATGTGAGGCATTATCTCATAAGGGAAATACTGGACAATCAAATTAATGACTTCCCAGGCTTCAGGATGCCTTTTTACACTATATAAAGGTGGAATTTACATTGGAAACGTTTGGTTTAGCTGTTATAAAAGTTTGGTTTTTTAGTGCTGAAAATGCATTTTCAGCTCGCACTGTACACATTTGCTATGTGAGGCATTATCTCATAAGGGAAATACTGGACAATCAAATTAATGACTTCCCAGGCTTCAGGTAGCCCTTTTACACTCTATAAATGTGGAAATTTACATTGGAAACGTTTGGTTTAGCTGTTAATGAAGTTTCGTTTTTTTAGTGCTGAAAATTCATTGTCTGCTGGCGCTGTACACTTTTTCTAAGTGTTGCAATATCTCATGAAGGAAATACTGGACAATCAAATTAATGACTTTCCAGGCTTCAGGATGCCTTTCTACACTATATAAATGTGGAAATTTACATTGGAAACGTTTGGTTTAGCTGTTATAAAAGTTTGGTTTTTTAGTGCTGTAAATGCATTTTCAGCTCGCGCTGTACATATTTGATATGAGAGGCATTATCTCATAAGGGAAATATTGGACAATCAAATTAATGACTGCCCAGGCTTCAGGATGTCTTTTTACACTATATAAAGGTGGAAATATACATTGGAAACGTTTAGTTTAGCTGTTAATGAAGTTTCGTTTTTTTAGTGCTGAAAATTCATTGTCTGCTGGCGCTGTACACTTTTTCTAAGTGTTGCAATATCTCATGAAGGAAATACTGGACAATCAAATTTTTGACTTTCCAGGCTTCAGGATGCCTTTCTACACTATATAAAGGTGGAAATTTACATTGGAAACGTTTGGTTTAGCTGTTATAAAAGTTTGTTTTTTTAGTGCTGTAAATACATTTTCAGCTCGCGCTGTACACATTTGCTATGAGAGGCATTATCTCATAAGGGAAATATTGGACAATCAAATTAATGACTGCCCAGGCTTCAGGATGTCTTTTTACACTATATAAAGGTGGAAATTTACATTGGAAACGTTTGGTTTAGCTGTTATAAAAGTTTGGTTTTTTAGTGCTTAAAATGCATTTTCAGCTCGCACTGTACACATTTGCTATGTGAGGCATTATCTCATAAGGGAAATACTGGACAATCAAATTAATGACTTCCCAGGCTTCAGGATGCCTTTTTACACTATATAAAGGTGGAATTTACATTGGAAACGTTTGGTTTAGCTGTTATAAAAGTTTGGTTTTTTAGTGCTGAAAATGCATTTTCAGCTCGCACTGTACACATTTGCTATGTGAGGCATTATCTCATAAGGGAAATACTGGACAATCAAATTAATGACTTCCCAGGCTTCAGGATGCCCTTTTACACTCTATAAATGTGGAAATTTACATTGGAAACGTTTGGTTTAGCTGTTAATGAAGTTTCGTTTTTTTAGTGCTGAAAATTCATTGTCTGCTGGCGCTGTACACTTTTTCTAAGTGTTGCAATATCTCATGAAGGAAATACTGGACAATCAAATTAATGACTTTCCAGGCTTCAGGATGCCTTTCTACACTATATAAATGTGGAAATTTACATTGGAAACGTTTGGTTTAGCTGTTATAAAAGTTTGGTTTTTTAGTGCTGTAAATGCATTTTCAGCTCGCGCTGTACATATTTGATATGAGAGGCATTATCTCATAAGGGAAATATTGGACAATCAAATTAATGACTGCCCAGGCTTCAGGATGTCTTTTTACACTATATAAAGGTGGAAATATACATTGGAAACGTTTAGTTTAGCTGTTAATGAAGTTTCGTTTTTTTAGTGCTGAAAATTCATTGTCTGCTGGCGCTGTACACTTTTTCTAAGTGTTGCAATATCTCATGAAGGAAATACTGGACAATCAAATTTTTGACTTTCCAGGCTTCAGGATGCCTTTCTACACTATATAAAGGTGGAAATTTACATTGGAAACGTTTGGTTTAGCTGTTATAAAAGTTTGTTTTTTTAGTGCTGTAAATACATTTTCAGCTCGCGCTGTACACATTTGCTATGAGAGGCATTATCTCATAAGGGAAATATTGGACAATCAAATTAATGACTGCCCAGGCTTCAGGATGTCTTTTTACACTATATAAAGGTGGAAATTTACATTGGAAACGTTTGGTTTAGCTGTTATAAAAGTTTGGTTTTTTAGTGCTTAAAATGCATTTTCAGCTCGCACTGTACACATTTGCTATGTGAGGCATTATCTCATAAGGGAAATACTGGACAATCAAATTAATGACTTCCCAGGCTTCAGGATGCCTTTTTACACTATATAAAGGTGGAATTTACATTGGAAACGTTTGGTTTAGCTGTTATAAAAGTTTGGTTTTTTAGTGCTGAAAATGCATTTTCAGCTCGCACTGTACACATTTGCTATGTGAGGCATTATCTCATGAAGGAAATACTGGACAATCAAATTAATGACTTTCCAGGCTTCAGGATGCCTTTTTACACTATAAAAAGGTGGAAATTTACATTGGAAACGTTTGGTTTAGCTGTTATAAAAGTTTGGTTTTTTAGTGCTGTAAATGCATTTTCAGCTCGCGCTGTACACATTTGCTATGAGAGGCATTATCTCATAAAGGAAATATTGGACAATCGAATTAATGACTGCCCAGGCTTCAGGATGTCTTTTTACACTATATAAAGGTGGAAATTTACATTGGAAACGTTTGGTTTAGCTGTTATAAAAGTTTGGTTTTTTAGTGCTGAAAATGCATTTTCAGCTCGCACTGTACACATTTGCTATGTGAGGCATTATCTCATAAGGGAAATACTGGACAATCAAATTAATGACTTCCCAGGCTTCAGGATGCCCTTTTACACTCTATAAATGTGGAAATTTAATTTACATTGGAAACGTTTGGTTTAGCTGTTAATGAAGTTTCGTTTTTTTAGTGCTGAAAATTCATTGTCTGCTGGCGCTGTACACTTTTTCTAAGTGTTGCAATATCTCATGAAGGAAATACTGGACAATCAAATTAATGACTTTCCAGGCTTCAGGATGCCTTTCTACACTATATAAATGTGGAAATTTACATTGGAAACGTTTGGTTTAGCTGTTATAAAAGTTTGGTTTTTTAGTGCTGTAAATGCATTTTCAGCTCGCGCTGTACATATTTGATATGAGAGGCATTATCTCATAAGGGAAATATTGGACAATCAAATTAATGACTGCCCAGGCTTCAGGATGTCTTTTTACACTATATAAAGGTGGAAATATACATTGGAAACGTTTAGTTTAGCTGTTAATGAAGTTTCGTTTTTTTAGTGCTGAAAATTCATTGTCTGCTGGCGCTGTACACTTTTTCTAAGTGTTGCAATATCTCATGAAGGAAATACTGGACAATCAAATTTTTGACTTTCCAGGCTTCAGGATGCCTTTCTACACTATATAAAGGTGGAAATTTACATTGGAAACGTTTGGTTTAGCTGTTATAAAAGTTTGTTTTTTTTAGTGCTGTAAATACATTTTCAGCTCGCGCTGTACACATTTGCTATGAGAGGCATTATCTCATAAGGGAAATATTGGACAATCAAATTAATGACTGCCCAGGCTTCAGGATGTCTTTTTACACTATATAAAGGTGGAAATTTACATTGGAAACGTTTGGTTTAGCTGTTAGAAAAGTTTGGTTTTTTAGTGCTTAAAATGCATTTTCAGCTCGCACTGTACACATTTGCTATGTGAGGCATTATCTCATAAGGGAAATACTGGACAATCAAATTAATGACTTCCCAGGCTTCAGGATGCCTTTTTACACTATATAAAGGTGGAATTTACATTGGAAACGTTTGGTTTAGCTGTTATAAAAGTTTGGTTTTTTAGTGCTGAAAATGCATTTTCAGCTCGCACTGTACACATTTGCTATGTGAGGCATTATCTCATGAAGGAAATACTGGACAATCAAATTAATGACTTTCCAGGCTTCAGGATGCCTTTTTACACTATAAAAAGGTGGAAATTTACATTGGAAACGTTTGGTTTAGCTGTTATAAAAGTTTGGTTTTTTAGTGCTGTAAATGCATTTTCAGCTCGCGCTGTACACATTTGCTATGAGAGGCATTATCTCATAAAGGAAATATTGGACAATCGAATTAATGACTGCCCAGGCTTCAGGATGTCTTTTTACACTATATAAAGGTGGAAATTTACATTGGAAACGTTTGGTTTAGCTGTTATAAAAGTTTGGTTTTTTAGTGCTGAAAATGCATTTTCAGCTCGCACTGTACACATTTGCTATGTGAGGCATTATCTCATAAGGGAAATACTGGACAATCAAATTAATGACTTCCCAGGCTTCAGGATGCCTTTTTACACTCTATAAATGTGGAAATTTACATTGGAAACGTTTGGTTTAGCTGTTAATGAAGTTTCGTTTTTTTAGTGCTGAAAATTCATTGTCTGCTGGCGCTGTACACTTTTTCTAAGTGTTGCAATATCTCATGAAGGAAATACTGGACAATCAAATTAATGACTTTCCAGGCTTCAAGATGCCTTTCTACACTATATAAAGGTGGAAATTTACATTGGAAACGTTTGGTTTAGCTGTTATAAAAGTTTGGGTTTTTAGTCCTGTAAATGCATTTTCAGCTCGCGCTGTACACATTTGCTATGAGAGGCATTATCTCATAAGGGAAATATTGGACAATCAAATTAATGACTGCCCAGGCTTCAGGATGTCTTTTTACACTATATAAAGGTGGAAATTTACATTGGAAACGTTTAGTTTAGCTGTTATAAAAGTTTGTTTTTTTAGTGCTGTAAATGCATTTTCAGCTCGCGCTGTACACATTTGCTATGTGAGGCATTATCTCATAAGGGAAATACTGGACAATCAAATTAATGACTGCCCAGGCTTCAGGATGTCTTTTTACACTATATAAAGGTGGAAATTTACATTGGAAACGTTTGGTTTAGCTGTTATTAAAAGTTTGGTTTTTTAGTGCTGAAAATGCATTTTCAGCTCGCACTGTACACATTTGCTATGTGAGGCATTATCTCATAAGGGAAATACTGGACAATCAAATTAATGACTTCCCAGGCTTCAGGATGCCTTTTTACACTCTATAAATGTGGAAATTTACATTGGAAACGTTTGGTTTAGCTGTTAATGAAGTTTCGTTTTTTTAGTGCTGAAAATTCATTGTCTGCTGGCGCTGTACACTTTTTCTAAGTGTTGCAATATCTCATGAAGGAAATACTGGACAATCAAATTAATGACTTTCCAGGCTTCAGGATGCCTTTCTACACTATATAAAGGTGGAAATTTACATTGGAAACGTTTGGTTTAGCTGTTATAAAAGTTTGGTTTTTTAGTGCTGTAAATGCATTTTCAGCTCGCGCTGTACGCATTTGCTATGAGAGGCATTATCTCATAAGGGAAATATTGGACAATCAAATTAATGACTGCCCAGGCTTCAGGATGTCTTTTTACACTATATAAGGGTGGAAATTTACATTGGAAACGTTTAGTTTAGCTGTTAATGAAGTTTCGTTTTTTTAGTGCTGAAAATTCATTGTCTGCTGGCGCTGTACACTTTTTCTAAGTGTTGCAATATCTCATGAAGGAAATACTGGACAATCAAATTAATGACTTTCCAGGCTTCAGGATGCCTTTCTACACTATATAAAGGTAGAAATTTACATTGGAAACGTTTGGTTTAGCTGTTATAAAAGTTTGGTTTTTTAGTGCTGTAAATTCATTTTCAGCTCGCGCTGTACACATTTGCTATGAGAGGCATTATCTCATAAGGGAAATATTGGACAATCAAATTAATGACTGCCCAGGCTTCAGGATGTCTTTTTACACTATATAAAGGTGGAAATTTACATTGGAAACGTTTGGTTTAGCTGTTATAAAAGTTTGTTTTTTTAGTGCTGTAAATGCATTTTCAGCTCGCGCTGTACACATTTGCTATGAGAGGCATTATCTCATAAGGGAAATATTGGACAATCAAATTAATGGCTGCCCAGGCTTCAGGATGTCTTTTTACACTATATAAATGTGGAAATTTACATTGGAAACGTTTGGTTTAGCTGTTAATGAAGTTTCGTTTTTTTAGTGCTGAAAATTCATTGTCTGCTGGCGCTGTACACTTTTTCTAAGTGTTGCAATATCTCATGAAGGAAATACTGGACAATCAAATTAATGACTTTCCAGGCTTCAGGATGCCTTTCTACACTATATAAAGGTGGAAATTTACATTGGAAACGTTTGGTTTAGCTGTTATAAAAGTTTGTTTTTTTAGTGCTGTAAATGCATTTTCAGCTCGCGCTGTACACATTTGCTATGAGAGGCATTATCTCATAAGGGAAATATTGGACAATCAAATTAATGACTGCCCAGGCTTCAGGATGCCTTTTTACACTCTATAAATGTGGAAATTTACATTGGAAACGTTTGGTTTAGCTGTTAATGAAGTTTCGTTTTTTTAGTGCTGAAAATTCATTGTCTGCTGGCGCTGTACACCTTTTCTAAGTGTTGCAATATCTCATGAAGGAAATACTGGACAATCAAATTAATGACTTTCCAGGCTTCAAGATGCCTTTCTACACTATATAAAGGTGGAAATTTACATTGGAAACGTTTGGTTTAGCTGTTATAAAAGTTTGGGTTTTTAGTCCTGTAAATGCATTTTCAGCTCGCGCTGTACACATTTGCTATGAGAGGCATTATCTCATAAGGGAAATATTGGACAATCAAATTAATGACTGCCCAGGCTTCAGGATGTCTTTTTACACTATATAAAGGTGGAAATTTACATTGGAAACGTTTAGTTTAGCTGTTATAAAAGTTTGTTTTTTTAGTGCTGTAAATGCATTTTCAGCTCGCGCTGTACACATTTGCTATGTGAGGCATTATCTCATAAGGGAAATACTGGACAATCAAATTAATGACTGCCCAGGCTTCAGGATGTCTTTTTACACTATATAAAGGTGGAAATTTACATTCGAAACGTTTGGTTTAGCTGTTATAAAAGTTTGGTTTTTTAGTGCTGAAAATGCATTTTCAGCTCGCACTGTACACATTTGCTATGTGAGGCATTATCTCATAAGGGAAATAATGGACAATCAAATTAATGACTTCCCAGGCTTCAGGATGCCTTTTTACACTCTATAAATGTGGAAATTTACATTGGAAACGTTTGGTTTAGCTGTTAATGAAGTTTCGTTTTTTTAGTGCTGAAAATTCATTGTCTGCTGGCGCTGTACACTTTTTCTAAGTGTTGCAATATCTCATGAAGGAAATACTGGACAATCAAATTAATGACTTTCCAGGCTTCAGGATGCCTTTCTACACTATATAAAGGTGGAAATTTACATTGGAAACGTTTGGTTTAGCTGTTATAAAAGTTTGTTTTTTTTAGTGCTGTAAATGCATTTTCAGCTCGCGCTGTACACATTTGCTATGAGAGGCATTATATCATAAGGGAAATATTGGACAATCAAATTATTGACTGCCCAGGCTTCAGGATGTCTTTTTACACTATATAAAGGTGGAAATTTACATTGGAAACGTTTAGTTTAGCTGTAATGAAGTTTCGTTTTTTTAGTGCTGAAAATTCATTGTCTGCTGGCGCTGTACACTTTTTCTAAGTGTTGCAATATCTCATGAAGGAAATACTGGACAATCAAATTAATGACTTTCCAGGCTTCAGGATGCCTTTCTACACTATATAAAGGTAGAAATTTACATTGGAAACGTTTGGTTTAGCTGTTATAAAAGTTTGGTTTTTTAGTGCTGTAAATGCATTTTCAGCTCGCGCTGTACACATTTGCTATGAGAGGCATTATCTCATAAGGGAAATATTGGACAATCAAATTAATGACTGCCCAGGCTTCAGGATGTCTTTTTACACTATATAAAGGTGGAAATTTACATTGGAAACGTTTGGTTTAGCTGTTATAAAAGTTTGGTTTTTTAGTGCTGTAAATGCATTTTCAGCTCGCGCTGTACACATTTGCTATGAGAGGCATTATCTCATAAGGGAAATATTGGACAATCAAATTAATGGCTGCCCAGGCTTCAGGATGTCTTTTTACACTATATAAATGTGGAAATTTACATTGGAAACGTTTGGTTTAGCTGTTATAAAAGTTTGGTTTTTTAGTGCTGAAAATGCATTTTCAGCTCGCACTGTACACATTTGCTATGTGAGGCATTATCTCATAAGGGAAATACTGGACAATCAAATTAATGACTTCCCAGGCTTCAGGATGCCCTTTTACACTCTATAAATGTGGAAATTTACATTGGAAACGTTTGGTTTAGCTGTTAATGAAGTTTCGTTTTTTTAGTGCTGAAAATTCATTGTCTGCTGGCGCTGTACACTTTTTCTAAGTGTTGCAATATCTCATGAAGGAAATACTGGACAATCAAATTAATGACTTTCCAGGCTTCAGGATGCCTTTCTACACTATATAAATGTGGAAATTTACATTGGAAACGTTTGGTTTAGCTGTTATAAAAGTTTGGTTTTTTAGTGCTGTAAATGCATTTTCAGCTCGCGCTGTACACATTTGCTATGAGAGGCATTATCTCATAAGGGAAATATTGGACAATCAAATTAATGACTGCCCAGGCTTCAGGATGTCTTTTTACACTATATAAAGGTGGAAATTTACATTGGAAACGTTTAGTTTAGCTGTTAATGAAGTTTCGTTTTTTTAGTGCTGAAAATTCATTGTCTGCTGGCGCTGTACACTTTTTCTAAGTGTTGCAATATCTCATGAAGGAAATACTGGACAATCAAATTAATGACTTTCCAGGCTTCAGGATGCCTTTCTACACTATATAAAGGTAGAAATTTACATTGGAAACGTTTGGTTTAGCTGTTATAAAAGTTTGGTTTTTTAGTGCTGTAAATGCATTTTCAGCTCGCGCTGTACACATTTGCTATGAGAGGCATTATCTCATAAGGGAAATATTGGACAATCAAATTAATGACTGCCCAGGCTTCAGGATGTCTTTTTACACTATATAAAGGTGGAATTTACATTGGAAACGTTTGGTTTAGCTGTTATAAAAGTTTGGTTTTTTAGTGCTGAAAATGCATTTTCAGCTCGCACTGTACACATTTGCTATGTGAGGCATTATCTCATGAAGGAAATACTGGACAATCAAATTAATGACTTTCCAGGCTTCAGGATGCCTTTTTACACTATATAAAGGTGGAAATTTACATTGGAAACGTTTGGTTTAGCTGTTAATGAAGTTTCGTTTTTTTAGTGCTGAAAATTCATTGTCTGCTGGCGCTGTACACTTTTTCTAAGTGTTGCAATATCTCATGAAGGAAATACTGGACAATCAAATTAATGACTTTCCAGGCTTCAGGATGCCTTTCTACACTATATAAAGGTGGAAATTTACATTGGAAACGTTTGGTTTAGCTGTTATAAAAGTTTGTTTTTTTAGTGCTGTAAATGCATTTTCAGCTCGCGATGTACACATTTGCTATGAGAGGCATTATCTCATAAGGGAAATATTGGACAATCAAATTAATGACTGCCCAGGCTTCAGGATGTCTTTTTACACTATATAAAGGTGGAAATTTACATTGGAAACGTTTAGTTTAGCTGTTATAAAAGTTTGTTTTTTTAGTGCTGTAAATGCATTTTCAGCTCGCGCTGTACACATTTGCTATGTGAGGCATTATCTCATAAGGGAAATACTGGACAATCAAATTAATGACTGCCCAGGCTTCAGGATGTCTTTTTACACTATATAAAGGTGGAAATTTACATTGGAAACGTTTGGTTTAGCTGTTATAAAAGTTTGGTTTTTTAGTGCTGAAAATGCATTTTCAGCTCGCACTGTACACATTTGCTATGTGAGGCATTATCTCATAAGGGAAATACTGGACAATCAAATTAATGACTTCCCAGGCTTCAGGATGCCCTTTTACACTCTATAAATGTGGAAATTTACATTGGAAACGTTTGGTTTAGCTGTTAATGAAGTTTCGTTTTTTTAGTGCTGAAAATTCATTGTCTGCTGGCGCTGTACACTTTTTCTAAGTGTTGCAATATCTCATGAAGGAAATACTGGACAATCAAATTAATGACTTTCCAGGCTTCAGGATGCCTTTCTACACTATATAAATGTGGAAATTTACATTGGAAACGTTTGGTTTAGCTGTTATAAAAGTTTGGTTTTTTAGTGCTGTAAATGCATTTTCAGCTCGCGCTGTACACATTTGCTATGAGAGGCATTATCTCATAAGGGAAATATTGGACAATCAAATTAATGACTGCCCAGGCTTCAGGATGTCTTTTTACACTATATAAAGGTGGAAATTTACATTGGAAACGTTTAGTTTAGCTGTTAATGAAGTTTCGTTTTTTTAGTGCTGAAAATTCATTGTCTGCTGGCGCTGTACACTTTTTCTAAGTGTTGCAATATCTCATGAAGGAAATACTGGACAATCAAATTAATGACTTTCCAGGCTTCAGGATGCCTTTCTACACTATATAAAGGTAGAAATTTACATTGGAAACGTTTGGTTTAGCTGTTATAAAAGTTTGGTTTTTTAGTGCTGTAAATGCATTTTCAGCTCGCGCTGTACACATTTGCTATGAGAGGCATTATCTCATAAGGGAAATATTGGACAATCAAATTAATGACTGCCCAGGCTTCAGGATGTCTTTTTACACTATATAAAGGTGGAAATTTACATTGGAAACGTTTGGTTTAGCTGTTATAAAAGTTTGGTTTTTTAGTGCTGTAAATGCATTTTCAGCTCGCGCTGTACACATTTGCTATGAGAGGCATTATCTCATGAGGGAAATATTGGACAATCAAATTAATGGCTGCCCAGGCTTCAGGATGTCTTTTTACACTATATAAAGGTGGAAATTTACATTGGAAACGTTTAGTTTAGCTGTTAATGAAGTTTCGGTTTTTTAGTGCTGAAAATTCATTGTCTCCTGGCGCTGTACACTTTTTCTAAGTGTTGCAATATCTCATGAAGGAAATACTGGACAATCAAATTAATGACTTTCCAGGCTTCAAGATGCCTTTCTACACTATATAAAGGTGGAAATTTACATTGGAAACGTTTGGTTTAGCTGTTATAAAAGTTTGGTTTTTTAGTGCTGTAAATGCATTTTCAGCTCGCGCTGTACACATTTGCTATGAGAGGCATTATCTCATAAGGGAAATATTGGACAATCAAATTAATGACTGCCCAGGCTTCAGGATGTCTTTTTACACTATATAAAGGTGGAATTTACATTGGAAACGTTTGGTTTAGCTGTTATAAAAGTTTGGTTTTTTAGTGCTGAAAATGCATTTTCAGCTCGCACTGTACACATTTGCTATGTGAGGCATTATCTCATGAAGGAAATACTGGACAATCAAATTAATGACTTTCCAGGCTTCAGGATGCCTTTTTACACTATATAAAGGTGGAAATTTACATTGGAAACGTTTGGTTTAGCTGTTAATGAAGTTTCGTTTTTTTAGTGCTGAAAATTCATTGTCTGCTGGCGCTGTACACTTTTTCTAAGTGTTGCAATATCTCATGAAGGAAATACTGGACAATCAAATTAATGACTTTCCAGGCTTCAGGATGCCTTTCTACACTATATAAAGGTGGAAATTTACATTGGAAACGTTTGGTTTAGCTGTTATAAAAGTTTGTTTTTTTAGTGCTGTAAATGCATTTTCAGCTCGCGATGTACACATTTGCTATGAGAGGCATTATCTCATGAGGGAAATATTGGACAATCAAATTAATGGCTGCCCAGGCTTCAGGATGTCTTTTTACACTATATAAATGTGGAAATTTACATTGGAAACGTTTGGTTTAGCTGTTAATGAAGTTTCGTTTTTTTAGTGCTGAAAATTCATTGTCTGCTGGCGCTGTACACTTTTTCTAAGTGTTGCAATATCTCATGAAGGAAATACTGGACAATCAAATTAATGACTTTCCAGGCTTCAGGATGCCTTTCTACACTATATAAAGGTGGAAATTTACATTGGAAACGTTTGGTTTAGCTGTTATAAAAGTTTGTTTTTTTAGTGCTGTAAATGCATTTTCAGCTCGCGCTGTACACATTTGCTATGAGAGGCATTATCTCATAAGGGAAATATTGGACAATCAAATTAATGACTGCCCAGGCTTCAGGATGCCTTTTTACACTCTATAAATGTGGAAATTTACATTGGAAACGTTTGGTTTAGCTGTTAATGAAGTTTCGTTTTTTTAGTGCTGAAAATTCATTGTCTGCTGGCGCTGTACACCTTTTCTAAGTGTTGCAATATCTCATGAAGGAAATACTGGACAATCAAATTAATGACTTTCCAGGCTTCAAGATGCCTTTCTACACTATATAAAGGTGGAAATTTACATTGGAAACGTTTGGTTTAGCTGTTATAAAAGTTTGGGTTTTTAGTCCTGTAAATGCATTTTCAGCTCGCGCTGTACACATTTGCTATGAGAGGCATTATCTCATAAGGGAAATATTGGACAATCAAATTAATGACTGCCCAGGCTTCAGGATGTCTTTTTACACTATATAAAGGTGGAAATTTACATTGGAAACGTTTAGTTTAGCTGTTATAAAAGTTTGTTTTTTTAGTGCTGTAAATGCATTTTCAGCTCGCGCTGTACACATTTGCTATGTGAGGCATTATCTCATAAGGGAAATACTGGACAATCAAATTAATGACTGCCCAGGCTTCAGGATGTCTTTTTACACTATATAAAGGTGGAAATTTACATTCGAAACGTTTGGTTTAGCTGTTATAAAAGTTTGGTTTTTTAGTGCTGAAAATGCATTTTCAGCTCGCACTGTACACATTTGCTATGTGAGGCATTATCTCATAAGGGAAATAATGGACAATCAAATTAATGACTTCCCAGGCTTCAGGATGCCTTTTTACACTCTATAAATGTGGAAATTTACATTGGAAACGTTTGGTTTAGCTGTTAATGAAGTTTCGTTTTTTTAGTGCTGAAAATTCATTGTCTGCTGGCGCTGTACACTTTTTCTAAGTGTTGCAATATCTCATGAAGGAAATACTGGACAATCAAATTAATGACTTTCCAGGCTTCAGGATGCCTTTCTACACTATATAAAGGTGGAAATTTACATTGGAAACGTTTGGTTTAGCTGTTATAAAAGTTTGTTTTTTTTAGTGCTGTAAATGCATTTTCAGCTCGCGCTGTACACATTTGCTATGAGAGGCATTATATCATAAGGGAAATATTGGACAATCAAATTATTGACTGCCCAGGCTTCAGGATGTCTTTTTACACTATATAAAGGTGGAAATTTACATTGGAAACGTTTAGTTTAGCTGTAATGAAGTTTCGTTTTTTTAGTGCTGAAAATTCATTGTCTGCTGGCGCTGTACACTTTTTCTAAGTGTTGCAATATCTCATGAAGGAAATACTGGACAATCAAATTAATGACTTTCCAGGCTTCAGGATGCCTTTCTACACTATATAAAGGTAGAAATTTACATTGGAAACGTTTGGTTTAGCTGTTATAAAAGTTTGGTTTTTTAGTGCTGTAAATGCATTTTCAGCTCGCGCTGTACACATTTGCTATGAGAGGCATTATCTCATAAGGGAAATATTGGACAATCAAATTAATGACTGCCCAGGCTTCAGGATGTCTTTTTACACTATATAAAGGTGGAAATTTACATTGGAAACGTTTGGTTTAGCTGTTATAAAAGTTTGGTTTTTTAGTGCTGTAAATGCATTTTCAGCTCGCGCTGTACACATTTGCTATGAGAGGCATTATCTCATAAGGGAAATATTGGACAATCAAATTAATGGCTGCCCAGGCTTCAGGATGTCTTTTTACACTATATAAATGTGGAAATTTACATTGGAAACGTTTGGTTTAGCTGTTAATGAAGTTTCGTTTTTTTAGTGCTGAAAATTCATTGTCTGCTGGCGCTGTACACTTTTTCTAAGTGTTGCAATATCTCATGAAGGAAATACTGGACAATCAAATTAATGACTTTCCAGGCTTCAGGATGCCTTTCTACACTATATAAAGGTGGAAATTTACATTGGAAACGTTTGGTTTAGCTGTTATAAAAGTTTGTTTTTTTAGTGCTGTAAATGCATTTTCAGCTCGCGCTGTACACATTTGCTATGAGAGGCATTATCTCATAAGGGAAATATTGGACAATCAAATTAATGACTGCCCAGGCTTCAGGATGTCTTTTTACACTATATAAAGGTGGAAATTTACATTGGAAACGTTTAGTTTAGCTGTTATAAAAGTTTGTTTTTTTAGTGCTGTAAATGCATTTTCAGCTCGCGCTGTACACATTTGCTATGTGAGGCATTATCTCATAAGGGAAATACTGGACAATCAAATTAATGACTGCCCAGGCTTCAGGATGTCTTTTTACACTATATAAAGGTGGAAATTTACATTGGAAACGTTTGGTTTAGCTGTTATAAAAGTTTGGTTTTTTAGTGCTGAAAATGCATTTTCAGCTCGCACTGTACACATTTGCTATGTGAGGCATTATCTCATAAGGGAAATACTGGACAATCAAATTAATGACTTCCCAGGCTTCAGGATGCCCTTTTACACTCTATAAATGTGGAAATTTACATTGGAAACGTTTGGTTTAGCTGTTAATGAAGTTTCGTTTTTTTAGTGCTGAAAATTCATTGTCTGCTGGCGCTGTACACTTTTTCTAAGTGTTGCAATATCTCATGAAGGAAATACTGGACAATCAAATTAATGACTTTCCAGGCTTCAGGATGCCTTTCTACACTATATAAATGTGGAAATTTACATTGGAAACGTTTGGTTTAGCTGTTATAAAAGTTTGGTTTTTTAGTGCTGTAAATGCATTTTCAGCTCGCGCTGTACACATTTGCTATGAGAGGCATTATCTCATAAGGGAAATATTGGACAATCATATTAATGACTGCCCAGGCTTCAGGATGTCTTTTTACACTATATAAAGGTGGAAATTTACATTGGAAACGTTTAGTTTAGCTGTTAATGAAGTTTCGTTTTTTTAGTGCTGAAAATTCATTGTCTGCTGGCGCTGTACACTTTTTCTAAGTGTTGCAATATCTCATGAAGGAAATACTGGACAATCAAATTAATGACTTTCCAGGCTTCAGGATGCCTTTCTACACTATATAAAGGTAGAAATTTACATTGGAAACGTTTGGTTTAGCTGTTATAAAAGTTTGGTTTTTTAGTGCTGTAAATGCATTTTCAGCTCGCGCTGTACACATTTGCTATGAGAGGCATTATCTCATAAGGGAAATATTGGACAATC
The DNA here is from genome assembly GCF_059441095.1 of Idiotropiscis lumnitzeri. Classification (NCBI taxonomy): domain Eukaryota; kingdom Metazoa; phylum Chordata; class Actinopteri; order Syngnathiformes; family Syngnathidae; genus Idiotropiscis; species Idiotropiscis lumnitzeri. The sequence continues at coordinate 3,500,092 of NW_028283561.1, read as the reverse complement.
AAATTAATGACTGCCCAGGCTTCAGGATGTCTTTTTACACTATATAAAGGTGGAAATTTACATTGGAAACGTTTGGTTTAGCTGTTATAAAAGTTTGGTTTTTTAGTGCTGTAAATGCATTTTCAGCTCGCGCTGTACACATTTGCTATGAGAGGCATTATCTCATGAGGGAAATATTGGACAATCAAATTAATGGCTGCCCAGGCTTCAGGATGTCTTTTTACACTATATAAAGGTGGAAATTTACATTGGAAACGTTTAGTTTAGCTGTTAATGAAGTTTCGGTTTTTTAGTGCTGAAAATTCATTGTCTCCTGGCGCTGTACACTTTTTCTAAGTGTTGCAATATCTCATGAAGGAAATACTGGACAATCAAATTAATGACTTTCCAGGCTTCAAGATGCCTTTCTACACTATATAAAGGTGGAAATTTACATTGGAAACGTTTGGTTTAGCTGTTATAAAAGTTTGGTTTTTTAGTGCTGTAAATGCATTTTCAGCTCGCGCTGTACACATTTGCTATGAGAGGCATTATCTCATAAGGGAAATATTGGACAATCAAATTAATGACTGCCCAGGCTTCAGGATGTCTTTTTACACTATATAAAGGTGGAATTTACATTGGAAACGTTTGGTTTAGCTGTTATAAAAGTTTGGTTTTTTAGTGCTGAAAATGCATTTTCAGCTCGCACTGTACACATTTGCTATGTGAGGCATTATCTCATGAAGAAAATACTGGACAATCAAATTAATGACTTTCCAGGCTTCAGGATGCCTTTTTACACTATATAAAGGTGGAAATTTACATTGGAAACGTTTGGTTTAGCTGTTATAAAAGTTTGGTTTTTTAGTGCTGTAAATGCATTTTCAGCTCGCGCTGTACACATTTGCTATGAGAGGCATTATCTCATAAAGGAAATATTGGACAATCGAATTAATGACTGCCCAGGCTTCAGGATGTCTTTTTACACTATATAAAGGTGGAAATTTACATTGGAAACGTTTGGTTTAGCTGTTATAAAAGTTTGTTTTTTTAGTGCTGAAAATGCATTTTCAGCTCGCACTGTACACATTTGCTATGAGAGGCATTATCTCATAAGGGAAATATTGGACAATCAAATTAATGACTGCCCAGGCTTCAGGATGTCTTTTTACACTATATAAAGGTGGAAATTTACATTGGAAACGTTTGGTTTAGCTGTTATAAAAGTTTGGTTTTTTAGTGCTGTAAATGCATTTTCAGCTCGCGCTGTACACATTTGCTATGAGAGGCATTATCTCATAAGGGAAATATTGGACAATCAAATTAATGACTGCCCAGGCTTCAGGATGTCTTTTTACACTATATAAAGGTGGAAATTTACATTGGAAACGTTTGGTTTAGCTGTTATAAAAGTTTGGTTTTTTAGTGCTGTAAATGCATTTTCAGCTCGCGCTGTACACATTTGCTATGAGAGGCATTATCTCATAAGGGAAATATTGGACAATCAAATTAATGACTGCCCAGGCTTCAGGATGTCTTTTTACACTATATAAAGGTGGAATTTACATTGGAAACGTTTGGTTTAGCTGTTATAAAAGTTTGGTTTTTTAGTGCTGAAAATGCATTTTCAGCTCGCACTGTACACATTTGCTATGTGAGGCATTATCTCATGAAGGAAATACTGGACAATCAAATTAATGACTTTCCAGGCTTCAGGATGCCTTTTTACACTATATAAAGGTGGAAATTTACATTGGAAACGTTTGGTTTAGCTGTTATAAAAGTTTGGTTTTTTAGTGCTGTAAATGCATTTTCAGCTCGCGCTGTACACATTTGCTATGAGAGGCATTATCTCATAAAGGAAATATTGGACAATCGAATTAATGACTGCCCAGGCTTCAGGATGTCTTTTTACACTATATAAAGGTGGAAATTTACATTGGAAACGTTTGGTTTAGCTGTTATAAAAGTTTGGGTTTTTAGTCCTGTAAATGCATTTTCAGCTCGCGCTGTACACATTTGCTATGAGAGGCATTATCTCATAAGGGAAATATTGGACAATCAAATTAATGACTGCCCAGGCTTCAGGATGTCTTTTTACACTATATAAATGTGGAAATTTACATTGGAAACGTTTGGTTTAGCTGTTAATGAAGTTTCGTTTTTTTAGTGCTGAAAATTCATTGTCTGCTGGCGCTGTACACTTTTTCTAAGTGTTGCAATATCTCATGAAGGAAATACTGGACAATCAAATTAATGACTTTCCAGGCTTCAGGATGCCTTTCTACACTATATAAAGGTGGAAATTTACATTGGAAACGTTTGGTTTAGCTGTTATAAAAGTTTGTTTTTTTAGTGCTGTAAATGCATTTTCAGCTCGCGCTGTACACATTTGCTATGAGAGGCATTATCTCATAAGGGAAATATTGGACAATCAAATTAATGACTGCCCAGGCTTCAGGATGCCTTTTTACACTCTATAAATGTGGAAATTTACATTGGAAACGTTTGGTTTAGCTGTTAATGAAGTTTCGTTTTTTTAGTGCTGAAAATTCATTGTCTGCTGGCGCTGTACACCTTTTCTAAGTGTTGCAATATCTCATGAAGGAAATACTGGACAATCAAATTAATGACTTTCCAGGCTTCAAGATGCCTTTCTACACTATATAAAGGTGGAAATTTACATTGGAAACGTTTGGTTTAGCTGTTATAAAAGTTTGGGTTTTTAGTCCTGTAAATGCATTTTCAGCTCGCGCTGTACACATTTGCTATGAGAGGCATTATCTCATAAGGGAAATATTGGACAATCAAATTAATGACTGCCCAGGCTTCAGGATGTCTTTTTACACTATATAAAGGTGGAAATTTACATTGGAAACGTTTAGTTTAGCTGTTATAAAAGTTTGTTTTTTTAGTGCTGTAAATGCATTTTCAGCTCGCGCTGTACACATTTGCTATGTGAGGCATTATCTCATAAGGGAAATACTGGACAATCAAATTAATGACTGCCCAGGCTTCAGGATGTCTTTTTACACTATATAAAGGTGGAAATTTACATTCGAAACGTTTGGTTTAGCTGTTATAAAAGTTTGGTTTTTTAGTGCTGAAAATGCATTTTCAGCTCGCACTGTACACATTTGCTATGTGAGGCATTATCTCATAAGGGAAATAATGGACAATCAAATTAATGACTTCCCAGGCTTCAGGATGCCTTTTTACACTCTATAAATGTGGAAATTTACATTGGAAACGTTTGGTTTAGCTGTTAATGAAGTTTCGTTTTTTTAGTGCTGAAAATTCATTGTCTGCTGGCGCTGTACACTTTTTCTAAGTGTTGCAATATCTCATGAAGGAAATACTGGACAATCAAATTAATGACTTTCCAGGCTTCAGGATGCCTTTCTACACTATATAAAGGTGGAGATTTACATTGGAAACGTTTGGTTTAGCTGTTATAAAAGTTTGTTTTTTTTAGTGCTGTAAATGCATTTTCAGCTCGCGCTGTACACATTTGCTATGAGAGGCATTATATCATAAGGGAAATATTGGACAATCAAATTATTGACTGCCCAGGCTTCAGGATGTCTTTTTACACTATATAAAGGTGGAAATTTACATTGGAAACGTTTAGTTTAGCTGTAATGAAGTTTCGTTTTTTTAGTGCTGAAAATTCATTGTCTGCTGGCGCTGTACACTTTTTCTAAGTGTTGCAATATCTCATGAAGGAAATACTGGACAATCAAATTAATGACTTTCCAGGCTTCAGGATGCCTTTCTACACTATATAAAGGTAGAAATTTACATTGGAAACGTTTGGTTTAGCTGTTATAAAAGTTTGGTTTTTTAGTGCTGTAAATGCATTTTCAGCTCGCGCTGTACACATTTGCTATGAGAGGCATTATCTCATAAGGGAAATATTGGACAATCAAATTAATGACTGCCCAGGCTTCAGGATGTCTTTTTACACTATATAAAGGTGGAAATTTACATTGGAAACGTTTGGTTTAGCTGTTATAAAAGTTTGGTTTTTTAGTGCTGTAAATGCATTTTCAGCTCGCGCTGTACACATTTGCTATGAGAGGCATTATCTCATAAGGGAAATATTGGACAATCAAATTAATGGCTGCCCAGGCTTCAGGATGTCTTTTTACACTATATAAATGTGGAAATTTACATTGGAAACGTTTGGTTTAGCTGTTAATGAAGTTTCGTTTTTTTAGTGCTGAAAATTCATTGTCTGCTGGCGCTGTACACTTTTTCTAAGTGTTGCAATATCTCATGAAGGAAATACTGGACAATCAAATTAATGACTTTCCAGGCTTCAGGATGCCTTTCTACACTATATAAAGGTGGAAATTTACATTGGAAACGTTTGGTTTAGCTGTTATAAAAGTTTGTTTTTTTAGTGCTGTAAATGCATTTTCAGCTCGCGCTGTACACATTTGCTATGAGAGGCATTATCTCATAAGGGAAATATTGGACAATCAAATTAATGACTGCCCAGGCTTCAGGATGTCTTTTTACACTATATAAAGGTGGAAATTTACATTGGAAACGTTTAGTTTAGCTGTTATAAAAGTTTGTTTTTTTAGTGCTGTAAATGCATTTTCAGCTCGCGCTGTACACATTTGCTATGTGAGGCATTATCTCATAAGGGAAATACTGGACAATCAAATTAATGACTGCCCAGGCTTCAGGATGTCTTTTTACACTATATAAAGGTGGAAATTTACATTGGAAACGTTTGGTTTAGCTGTTATAAAAGTTTGGTTTTTTAGTGCTGAAAATGCATTTTCAGCTCGCACTGTACACATTTGCTATGTGAGGCATTATCTCATAAGGGAAATACTGGACAATCAAATTAATGACTTCCCAGGCTTCAGGATGCCCTTTTACACTCTATAAATGTGGAAATTTACATTGGAAACGTTTGGTTTAGCTGTTAATGAAGTTTCGTTTTTTTAGTGCTGAAAATTCATTGTCTGCTGGCGCTGTACACTTTTTCTAAGTGTTGCAATATCTCATGAAGGAAATACTGGACAATCAAATTAATGACTTTCCAGGCTTCAGGATGCCTTTCTACACTATATAAATGTGGAAATTTACATTGGAAACGTTTGGTTTAGCTGTTATAAAAGTTTGGTTTTTTAGTGCTGTAAATGCATTTTCAGCTCGCGCTGTACACATTTGCTATGAGAGGCATTATCTCATAAGGGAAATATTGGACAATCAAATTAATGACTGCCCAGGCTTCAGGATGTCTTTTTACACTATATAAAGGTGGAAATTTACATTGGAAACGTTTAGTTTAGCTGTTAATGAAGTTTCGTTTTTTTAGTGCTGAAAATTCATTGTCTGCTGGCGCTGTACACTTTTTCTAAGTGTTGCAATATCTCATGAAGGAAATACTGGACAATCAAATTAATGACTTTCCAGGCTTCAGGATGCCTTTCTACACTATATAAAGGTAGAAATTTACATTGGAAACGTTTGGTTTAGCTGTTATAAAAGTTTGGTTTTTTAGTGCTGTAAATGCATTTTCAGCTCGCGCTGTACACATTTGCTATGAGAGGCATTATCTCATAAGGGAAATATTGGACAATCAAATTAATGACTGCCCAGGCTTCAGGATGTCTTTTTACACTATATAAAGGTGGAAATTTACATTGGAAACGTTTGGTTTAGCTGTTATAAAAGTTTGGTTTTTTAGTGCTGTAAATGCATTTTCAGCTCGCGCTGTACACATTTGCTATGAGAGGCATTATCTCATGAGGGAAATATTGGACAATCAAATTAATGGCTGCCCAGGCTTCAGGATGTCTTTTTACACTATATAAAGGTGGAAATTTACATTGGAAACGTTTAGTTTAGCTGTTAATGAAGTTTCGGTTTTTTAGTGCTGAAAATTCATTGTCTCCTGGCGCTGTACACTTTTTCTAAGTGTTGCAATATCTCATGAAGGAAATACTGGACAATCAAATTAATGACTTTCCAGGCTTCAAGATGCCTTTCTACACTATATAAAGGTGGAAATTTACATTGGAAACGTTTGGTTTAGCTGTTATAAAAGTTTGGTTTTTTAGTGCTGTAAATGCATTTTCAGCTCGCGCTGTACACATTTGCTATGAGAGGCATTATCTCATAAGGGAAATATTGGACAATCAAATTAATGACTGCCCAGGCTTCAGGATGTCTTTTTACACTATATAAAGGTGGAATTTACATTGGAAACGTTTGGTTTAGCTGTTATAAAAGTTTGGTTTTTTAGTGCTGAAAATGCATTTTCAGCTCGCACTGTACACATTTGCTATGTGAGGCATTATCTCATGAAGAAAATACTGGACAATCAAATTAATGACTTTCCAGGCTTCAGGATGCCTTTTTACACTATATAAAGGTGGAAATTTACATTGGAAACGTTTGGTTTAGCTGTTATAAAAGTTTGGTTTTTTAGTGCTGTAAATGCATTTTCAGCTCGCGCTGTACACATTTGCTATGAGAGGCATTATCTCATAAAGGAAATATTGGACAATCGAATTAATGACTGCCCAGGCTTCAGGATGTCTTTTTACACTATATAAAGGTGGAAATTTACATTGGAAACGTTTGGTTTAGCTGTTATAAAAGTTTGTTTTTTTAGTGCTGAAAATGCATTTTCAGCTCGCACTGTACACATTTGCTATGTGAGGCATTATCTCATAAGGGAAATACTGGACAATCAAATTAATGACTTCCCAGGCTTCAGGATGCCTTTTTACACTCTATAAATGTGGAAATTTACATTGGAAACGTTTGGTTTAGCTGTTAATGAAGTTTCGTTTTTTTAGTGCTGAAAATTCATTGTCTGCTGGCGCTGTACACCTTTTCTAAGTGTTGCAATATCTCATGAAGGAAATACTGGACAATCAAATTAATGACTTTCCAGGCTTCAGGATGCCTTTCTACACTATATAAAGGTGGAAATTTACATTGGAAACGTTTGGTTTAGCTGTTATAAAAGTTTGGTTTTTTAGTGCTGTAAATGCATTTTCAGCTCGCGCTGTACACATTTGCTATGAGAGGCATTATCTCATAAGGGAAATATTGGACAATCAAATTAATGACTGCCCAGGCTTCAGGATGTCTTTTTACACTATATAAAGGTGGAAATTTACATTGGAAACGTTTGGTTTAGCTGTTATAAAAGTTTGGTTTTTTAGTGCTGTAAATGCATTTTCAGCTCGCGCTGTACACATTTGCTATGAGAGGCATTATCTCATAAGGGAAATATTATTGGACAATCAAATTAATGACTGCCCAGGCTTCAGGATGTCTTTTTACACTATATAAAGGTGGAATTTACATTGGAAACGTTTGGTTTAGCTGTTATAAAAGTTTGGTTTTTTAGTGCTGAAAATGCATTTTCAGCTCGCACTGTACACATTTGCTATGTGAGGCATTATCTCATGAAGGAAATACTGGACAATCAAATTAATGACTTTCCAGGCTTCAGGATGCCTTTTTACACTATATAAAGGTGGAAATTTACATTGGAAACGTTTGGTTTAGCTGTTATAAAAGTTTGGTTTTTTAGTGCTGTAAATGCATTTTCAGCTCGCGCTGTACACATTTGCTATGAGAGGCATTATCTCATAAAGGAAATATTGGACAATCGAATTAATGACTGCCCAGGCTTCAGGATGTCTTTTTACACTATATAAAGGTGGAAATTTACATTGGAAACGTTTGGTTTAGCTGTTATAAAAGTTTGGGTTTTTAGTCCTGTAAATGCATTTTCAGCTCGCGCTGTACACATTTGCTATGAGAGGCATTATCTCATAAGGGAAATATTGGACAATCAAATTAATGACTGCCCAGGCTTCAGGATGTCTTTTTACACTATATAAAGGTGGAAATTTACATTGGAAACGTTTAGTTTAGCTGTTATAAAAGTTTGTTTTTTTAGTGCTGTAAATGCATTTTCAGCTCGCGCTGTACACATTTGCTATGTGAGGCATTATTCTCATAAGGGAAATACTGGACAATCAAATCAATGACTGCCCAGGCTTCAGGATGTCTTTTTACACTATATAAAGGTGGAAATTTACATTGGAAACGTTTGGTTTAGCTGTTATAAAAGTTTGGTTTTTTAGTGCTGAAAATGCATTTTCAGCTCGCACTGTACACATTTGCTATGTGAGGCATTATCTCATAAGGGAAATACTGGACAATCAAATTAATGACTTCCCAGGCTTCAGGATGCCTTTTTACACTCTATAAATGTGGAAATTTACATTGGAAACGTTTGGTTTAGCTGTTAATGAAGTTTCGTTTTTTTAGTGCTGAAAATTCATTGTCTGCTGGCGCTGTACACTTTTTCTAAGTGTTGCAATATCTCATGAAGGAAATACTGGACAATCAAATTAATGACTTTCCAGGCTTCAGGATGCCTTTCTACACTATATAAAGGTGGAAATTTACATTGGAAACGTTTGGTTTAGCTGTTATAAAAGTTTGGGTTTTTAGTCCTGTAAATGCATTTTCAGCTCGCGCTGTACACATTTGCTATGAGAGGCATTATCTCATAAGGGAAATATTGGACAATCAAATTAATGACTGCCCAGGCTTCAGGATGTCTTTTTACACTATATAAAGGTGGAAATTTACATTGGAAACGTTTAGTTTAGCTGTTATAAAAGTTTGTTTTTTTAGTGCTGTAAATGCATTTTCAGCTCGCGCTGTACACATTTGCTATGTGAGGCATTATCTCATAAGGGAAATACTGGACAATCAAATTAATGACTGCCCAGGCTTCAGGATGTCTTTTTACACTATATAAAGGTGGAAATTTACATTGGAAACGTTTGGTTTAGCTGTTATAAAAGTTTGGTTTTTTAGTGCTGAAAATGCATTTTCAGCTCGCACTGTACACATTTGCTATGTGAGGCATTATCTCATAAGGGAAATACTGGACAATCAAATTAATGACTTCCCAGGCTTCAGGATGCCTTTTTACACTCTATAAATGTGGAAATTTACATTGGAAACGTTTGGTTTAGCTGTTAATGAAGTTTCGTTTTTTTAGTGCTGAAAATTCATTGTCTGCTGGCGCTGTACACTTTTTCTAAGTGTTGCAATATCTCATGAAGGAAATACTGGACAATCAAATTAATGACTTTCCAGGCTTCAGGATGCCTTTCTACACTATATAAAGGTGGAAATTTACATTGGAAACGTTTGGTTTAGCTGTTATAAAAGTTTGTTTTTTTTAGTGCTGTAAATGCATTTTCAGCTCGCGCTGTACACATTTGCTATGAGAGGCATTATATCATAAGGGAAATATTGGACAATCAAATTAATGACTGCCCAGGCTTCAGGATGTCTTTTTCACTATATAAAGGTGGAAATTTACATTGGAAACGTTTAGTTTAGCTGTAATGAAGTTTCGTTTTTTTAGTGCTGAAAATTCATTGTCTGCTGGCGCTGTACACTTTTTCTAAGTGTTGCAATATCTCATGAAGGAAATACTGGACAATCAAATTAATGACTTTCCAGGCTTCAGGATGCCTTTCTACACTATATAAAGGTAGAAATTTACATTGGAAACGTTTGGTTTAGCTGTTATAAAAGTTTGGTTTTTTAGTGCTGTAAATGCATTTTCAGCTCGCGCTGTACACATTTGCTATGAGAGGCATTATCTCATAAGGGAAATATTGGACAATCAAATTAATGACTGCCCAGGCTTCAGGATGTCTTTTTACACTATATAAAGGTGGAAATTTACATTGGAAACGTTTGGTTTAGCTGTTATAAAAGTTTGGTTTTTTAGTGCTGTAAATGCATTTTCAGCTCGCGCTGTACACATTTGCTATGAGAGGCATTATCTCATAAGGGAAATATTGGACAATCAAATTAATGGCTGCCCAGGCTTCAGGATGTCTTTTTACACTATATAAATGTGGAAATTTACATTGGAAACGTTTGGTTTAGCTGTTAATGAAGTTTCGTTTTTTTAGTGCTGAAAATTCATTGTCTGCTGGCGCTGTACACTTTTTCTAAGTGTTGCAATATCTCATGAAGGAAATACTGGACAATCAAATTAATGACTTTCCAGGCTTCAGGATGCCTTTCTACACTATATAAAGGTGGAAATTTACATTGGAAACGTTTGGTTTAGCTGTTATAAAAGTTTGTTTTTTTAGTGCTGTAAATGCATTTTCAGCTCGCGCTGTACACATTTGCTATGAGAGGCATTATCTCATAAGGGAAATATTGGACAATCAAATTAATGACTGCCCAGGCTTCAGGATGTCTTTTTACACTATATAAAGGTGGAAATTTACATTGGAAACGTTTAGTTTAGCTGTTATAAAAGTTTGTTTTTTTAGTGCTGTAAATGCATTTTCAGCTCGCGCTGTACACATTTGCTATGTGAGGCATTATCTCATAAGGGAAATACTGGACAATCAAATTAATGACTGCCCAGGCTTCAGGATGTCTTTTTACACTATATAAAGGTGGAAATTTACATTGGAAACGTTTGGTTTAGCTGTTATAAAAGTTTGGTTTTTTAGTGCTGAAAATGCATTTTCAGCTCGCACTGTACACATTTGCTATGTGAGGCATTATCTCATAAGGGAAATACTGGACAATCAAATTAATGACTTCCCAGGCTTCAGGATGCCCTTTTACACTCTATAAATGTGGAAATTTACATTGGAAACGTTTGGTTTAGCTGTTAATGAAGTTTCGTTTTTTTAGTGCTGAAAATTCATTGTCTGCTGGCGCTGTACACTTTTTCTAAGTGTTGCAATATCTCATGAAGGAAATACTGGACAATCAAATTAATGACTTTCCAGGCTTCAGGATGCCTTTCTACACTATATAAATGTGGAAATTTACATTGGAAACGTTTGGTTTAGCTGTTATAAAAGTTTGGTTTTTTAGTGCTGTAAATGCATTTTCAGCTCGCGCTGTACACATTTGCTATGAGAGGCATTATCTCATAAGGGAAATATTGGACAATCAAATTAATGACTGCCCAGGCTTCAGGATGTCTTTTTACACTATATAAAGGTGGAAATTTACATTGGAAACGTTTAGTTTAGCTGTTAATGAAGTTTCGTTTTTTTAGTGCTGAAAATTCATTGTCTGCTGGCGCTGTACACTTTTTCTAAGTGTTGCAATATCTCATGAAGGAAATACTGGACAATCAAATTAATGACTTTCCAGGCTTCAGGATGCCTTTCTACACTATATAAAGGTAGAAATTTACATTGGAAACGTTTGGTTTAGCTGTTATAAAAGTTTGGTTTTTTAGTGCTGTAAATGCATTTTCAGCTCGCGCTGTACACATTTGCTATGAGAGGCATTATCTCATAAGGGAAATATTGGACAATCAAATTAATGACTGCCCAGGCTTCAGGATGTCTTTTTACACTATATAAAGGTGGAAATTTACATTGGAAACGTTTGGTTTAGCTGTTATAAAAGTTTGGTTTTTTAGTGCTGTAAATGCATTTTCAGCTCGCGCTGTACACATTTGCTATGAGAGGCATTATCTCATGAGGGAAATATTGGACAATCAAATTAATGGCTGCCCAGGCTTCAGGATGTCTTTTTACACTATATAAAGGTGGAAATTTACATTGGAAACGTTTAGTTTAGCTGTTAATGAAGTTTCGGTTTTTTAGTGCTGAAAATTCATTGTCTCCTGGCGCTGTACACTTTTTGTAAGTGTTGCAATATCTCATGAAGGAAATACTGGACAATCAAATTAATGACTTTCCAGGCTTCAAGATGCCTTTCTACACTATATAAAGGTGGAAATTTACATTGGAAACGTTTGGTTTAGCTGTTATAAAAGTTTGGTTTTTTAGTGCTGTAAATGCATTTTCAGCTCGCGCTGTACACATTTGCTATGAGAGGCATTATCTCATAAGGGAAATATTGGACAATCAAATTAATGACTGCCCAGGCTTCAGGATGTCTTTTTACACTATATAAAGGTGGAATTTACATTGGAAACGTTTGGTTTAGCTGTTATAAAAGTTTGGTTTTTTAGTGCTGAAAATGCATTTTCAGCTCGCACTGTACACATTTGCTATGTGAGGCATTATCTCATGAAGGAAATACTGGACAATCAAATTAATGACTTTCCAGGCTTCAGGATGCCTTTTTACACTATATAAAGGTGGAAATTTACATTGGAAACGTTTGGTTTAGCTGTTAATGAAGTTTCGTTTTTTTAGTGCTGAAAATTCATTGTCTGCTGGCGCTGTACACTTTTTCTAAGTGTTGCAATATCTCATGAAGGAAATACTGGACAATCAAATTAATGACTTTCCAGGCTTCAGGATGCCTTTCTACACTATATAAAGGTGGAAATTTACATTGGAAACGTTTGGTTTAGCTGTTATAAAAGTTTGTTTTTTTAGTGCTGTAAATGCATTTTCAGCTCGCGATGTACACATTTGCTATGAGAGGCATTATCTCATAAGGGAAATATTGGACAATCAAATTAATGACTGCCCAGGCTTCAGGATGTCTTTTTACACTATATAAAGGTGGAAATTTACATTGGAAACGTTTAGTTTAGCTGTTATAAAAGTTTGTTTTTTTAGTGCTGTAAATGCATTTTCAGCTCGCGCTGTACACATTTGCTATGTGAGGCATTATCTCATAAGGGAAATACTGGACAATCAAATTAATGACTGCCCAGGCTTCAGGATGTCTTTTTACACTATATAAAGGTGGAAATTTACATTGGAAACGTTTGGTTTAGCTGTTATAAAAGTTTGGTTTTTTAGTGCTGAAAATGCATTTTCAGCTCGCACTGTACACATTTGCTATGTGAGGCATTATCTCATAAGGGAAATACTGGACAATCAAATTAATGACTTCCCAGGCTTCAGGATGCCCTTTTACACTCTATAAATGTGGAAATTTACATTGGAAACGTTTGGTTTAGCTGTTAATGAAGTTTCGTTTTTTTAGTGCTGAAAATTCATTGTCTGCTGGCGCTGTACACTTTTTCTAAGTGTTGCAATATCTCATGAAGGAAATACTGGACAATCAAATTAATGACTTTCCAGGCTTCAGGATGCCTTTCTACACTATATAAATGTGGAAATTTACATTGGAAACGTTTGGTTTAGCTGTTATAAAAGTTTGGTTTTTTAGTGCTGTAAATGCATTTTCAGCTCGCGCTGTACACATTTGCTATGAGAGGCATTATCTCATAAGGGAAATATTGGACAATCAAATTAATGACTGCCCAGGCTTCAGGATGTCTTTTTACACTATATAAAGGTGGAAATTTACATTGGAAACGTTTAGTTTAGCTGTTAATGAAGTTTCGTTTTTTTAGTGCTGAAAATTCATTGTCTGCTGGCGCTGTACACTTTTTCTAAGTGTTGCAATATCTCATGAAGGAAATACTGGACAATCAAATTAATGACTTTCCAGGCTTCAGGATGCCTTTCTACACTATATAAAGGTAGAAATTTACATTGGAAACGTTTGGTTTAGCTGTTATAAAAGTTTGGTTTTTTAGTGCTGTAAATGCATTTTCAGCTCGCGCTGTACACATTTGCTATGAGAGGCATTATCTCATAAGGGAAATATTGGACAATCAAATTAATGACTGCCCAGGCTTCAGGATGTCTTTTTACACTATATAAAGGTGGAAATTTACATTGGAAACGTTTGGTTTAGCTGTTATAAAAGTTTGGTTTTTTAGTGCTGTAAATGCATTTTCAGCTCGCGCTGTACACATTTGCTATGAGAGGCATTATCTCATGAGGGAAATATTGGACAATCAAATTAATGGCTGCCCAGGCTTCAGGATGTCTTTTTACACTATATAAAGGTGGAAATTTACATTGGAAACGTTTAGTTTAGCTGTTAATGAAGTTTCGGTTTTTTAGTGCTGAAAATTCATTGTCTCCTGGCGCTGTACACTTTTTCTAAGTGTTGCAATATCTCATGAAGGAAATACTGGACAATCAAATTAATGACTTTCCAGGCTTCAAGATGCCTTTCTACACTATATAAAGGTGGAAATTTACATTGGAAACGTTTGGTTTAGCTGTTATAAAAGTTTGGTTTTTTAGTGCTGTAAATGCATTTTCAGCTCGCGCTGTACACATTTGCTATGAGAGGCATTATCTCATAAGGGAAATATTGGACAATCAAATTAATGACTGCCCAGGCTTCAGGATGTCTTTTTACACTATATAAAGGTGGAATTTACATTGGAAACGTTTGGTTTAGCTGTTATAAAAGTTTGGTTTTTTAGTGCTGAAAATGCATTTTCAGCTCGCACTGTACACATTTGCTATGTGAGGCATTATCTCATGAAGGAAATACTGGACAATCAAATTAATGACTTTCCAGGCTTCAGGATGCCTTTTACACTATATAAAGGTGGAAATTTACATTGGAAACGTTTGGTTTAGCTGTTATAAAAGTTTGGTTTTTTAGTGCTGTAAATGCATTTTCAGCTCGCGCTGTACACATTTGCTATGAGAGGCATTATCTCATAAAGGAAATATTGGACAATCGAATTAATGACTGCCCAGGCTTCAGGATGTCTTTTTACACTATATAAAGGTGGAAATTTACATTGGAAACGTTTGGTTTAGCTGTTATAAAAGTTTGTTTTTTTAGTGCTGAAAATGCATTTTCAGCTCGCACTGTACACATTTGCTATGTGAGGCATTATCTCATAAGGGAAATACTGGACAATCAAATTAATGACTTCCCAGGCTTCAGGATGCCTTTTTACACTCTATAAATGTGGAAATTTACATTGGAAACGTTTGGTTTAGCTGTTAATGAAGTTTCGTTTTTTTAGTGCTGAAAATTCATTGTCTGCTGGCGCTGTACACCTTTTCTAAGTGTTGCAATATCTCATGAAGGAAATACTGGACAATCAAATTAATGACTTTCCAGGCTTCAGGATGCCTTTCTACACTATATAAAGGTGGAAATTTACATTGGAAACGTTTGGTTTAGCTGTTATAAAAGTTTGGTTTTTTAGTGCTGTAAATGCATTTTCAGCTCGCGCTGTACACATTTGCTATGAGAGGCATTATCTCATAAGGGAAATATTGGACAATCAAATTAATGACTGCCCAGGCTTCAGGATGTCTTTTTACACTATATAAAGGTGGAAATTTACATTGGAAACGTTTGGTTTAGCTGTTATAAAAGTTTGGTTTTTTAGTGCTGTAAATGCATTTTCAGCTCGCGCTGTACACATTTGCTATGAGAGGCATTATCTCATAAGGGAAATATTGGACAATCAAATTAATGACTGCCCAGGCTTCAGGATGTCTTTTTACACTATATAAAGGTGGAATTTACATTGGAAACGTTTGGTTTAGCTGTTATAAAAGTTTGTTTTTTTAGTGCTGAAAATGCATTTTCAGCTCGCACTGTACACATTTGCTATGTGAGGCATTATCTCATGAAGGAAATACTGGACAATCAAATTAATGACTTTCCAGGCTTCAGGATGCCTTTTTACACTATATAAAGGTGGAAATTTACATTGGAAACGTTTGGTTTAGCTGTTATAAAAGTTTGGTTTTTTAGTGCTGTAAATGCATTTTCAGCTCGCGCTGTACACATTTGCTATGAGAGGCATTATCTCATAAAGGAAATATTGGACAATCGAATTAATGACTGCCCAGGCTTCAGGATGTCTTTTTACACTATATAAAGGTGGAAATTTACATTGGAAACGTTTGGTTTAGCTGTTATAAAAGTTTGGGTTTTTAGTCCTGTAAATTCATTTTCAGCTCGCGCTGTACACATTTGCTATGAGAGGCATTATCTCATAAGGGAAATATTGGACAATCAAATTAATGACTGCCCAGGCTTCAGGATGTCTTTTTACACTATATAAAGGTGGAAATTTACATTGGAAACGTTTAGTTTAGCTGTTATAAAAGTTTGTTTTTTTAGTGCTGTAAATGCATTTTCAGCTCGCGCTGTACACATTTGCTATGTGAGGCATTATTCTCATAAGGGAAATACTGGACAATCAAATTAATGACTGCCCAGGCTTCAGGATGTCTTTTTACACTATATAAAGGTGGAAATTTACATTGGAAACGTTTGGTTTAGCTGTTATAAAAGTTTGGTTTTTTAGTGCTGTAAATGCATTTTCAGCTCGCGCTGTACACATTTGCTATGAGAGGCATTATCTCATAAGGGAAATATTGGACAATCAAATTAATGACTGCCCAGGCTTCAGGATGTCTTTTTACACTATATAAAGGTGGAATTTACATTGGAAACGTTTGGTTTAGCTGTTATAAAAGTTTGTTTTTTTAGTGCTGAAAATGCATTTTCAGCTCGCACTGTACACATTTGCTATGTGAGGCATTATCTCATGAAGGAAATACTGGACAATCAAATTAATGACTTTCCAGGCTTCAGGATGCCTTTTTACACTATATAAAGGTGGAAATTTACATTGGAAACGTTTGGTTTAGCTGTTATAAAAGTTTGGTTTTTTAGTGCTGTAAATGCATTTTCAGCTCGCGCTGTACACATTTGCTATGAGAGGCATTATCTCATAAAGGAAATATTGGACAATCGAATTAATGACTGCCCAGGCTTCAGGATGTCTTTTTACACTATATAAAGGTGGAAATTTACATTGGAAACGTTTGGTTTAGCTGTTATAAAAGTTTGGGTTTTTAGTCCTGTAAATTCATTTTCAGCTCGCGCTGTACACATTTGCTATGAGAGGCATTATCTCATAAGGGAAATATTGGACAATCAAATTAATGACTGCCCAGGCTTCAGGATGTCTTTTTACACTATATAAAGGTGGAAATTTACATTGGAAACGTTTAGTTTAGCTGTTATAAAAGTTTGTTTTTTTAGTGCTGTAAATGCATTTTCAGCTCGCGCTGTACACATTTGCTATGTGAGGCATTATTCTCATAAGGGAAATACTGGACAATCAAATTAATGACTGCCCAGGCTTCAGGATGTCTTTTTACACTATATAAAGGTGGAAATTTACATTGGAAACGTTTGGTTTAGCTGTTATAAAAGTTTGGTTTTTTAGTGCTGAAAATGCATTTTCAGCTCGCACTGTACACATTTGCTATGTGAGGCATTATCTCATAAGGGAAATACTGGACAATCAAATTAATGACTTCCCAGGCTTCAGGATGCCTTTTTACACTCTATAAATGTGGAAATTTACATTGGAAACGTTTGGTTTAGCTGTTAATGAAGTTTCGTTTTTTTAGTGCTGAAAATTCATTGTCTGCTGGCGCTGTACACTTTTTCTAAGTGTTGCAATATCTCATGAAGGAAATACTGGACAATCAAATTAATGACTTTCCAGGCTTCAGGATGCCTTTCTACACTATATAAAGGTGGAAATTTACATTGGAAACGTTTGGTTTAGCTGTTATAAAAGTTTGGTTTTTTAGTGCTGTAAATGCATTTTCAGCTCGCGCTGTACACATTTGCTATGAGAGGCATTATATCATAAGGGAAATATTGGACAATCAAATTAATGACTGCCCAGACTTCAGGATGTCTTTTTACACTATATAAAGGTGGAAATTTACATTGGAAACGGTTAGTTTAGCTGTTAATGAAGTTTCGTTTTTTTAGTGCTGAAAATTCATTGTCTGCTGGCGCTGTACACTTTTTCTAAGTGTTGCAATATCTCATGAAGGAAATACTGGACAATCAAATTAATGACTTTCCAGGCTTCAGGATGCCTTTCTACACTATATAAAGGTAGAAATTTACATTGGAAACGTTTGGTTTAGCTGTTATAAAAGTTTGTTTTTTTAGTGCTGTAAATGCATTTTCAGCTCGCGCTGTACACATTTGCTATGAGAGGCATTATCTCATAAGGGAAATATTGGACAATCAAATTAATGACTGCCCAGGCTTCAGGATGTCTTTTTACACTATATAAAGGTGGAAATTTACATTGGAAACGTTTGGTTTAGCTGTTATAAAAGTTTGGTTTTTTAGTGCTGTAAATGCATTTTCAGCTCGCGCTGTACACATTTGCTATGAGAGGCCTTATCTCATAAGGGAAATATTGGACAATCAAATTAATGGCTGCCCAGGCTTCAGGATGTCTTTTTACACTATATAAATGTGGAAATTTACATTGGAAACGTTTGGTTTAGCTGTTAATGAAGTTTCGTTTTTTTAGTGCTGAAAATTCATTGTCTGCTGGCGCTGTACACTTTTTCTAAGTGTTGCAATATCTCATGAAGGAAATACTGGACAATCAAATTAATGACTTTCCAGGCTTCAGGATGCCTTTCTACACTATATAAAGGTGGAAATTTACATTGGAAACGTTTGGTTTAGCTGTTATAAAAGTTTGTTTTTTTAGTGCTGTAAATGCATTTTCAGCTCGCGCTGTACACATTTGCTATGAGAGGCATTATCTCATCAGGGAAATATTGGACAATCAAATTAATGACTGCCCAGGCTTCAGGATGTCTTTTTACACTATATAAAGGTGGAAATTTACATTGGAAACGTTTAGTTTAGCTGTTATAAAAGTTTGTTTTTTTAGTGCTGTAAATGCATTTTCAGCTCGCGCTGTACACATTTGCTATGTGAGGCATTATCTCATAAGGGAAATACTGGACAATCAAATTAATGACTGCCCAGGCTTCAGGATGTCTTTTTACACTATATAAAGGTGGAAATTTACATTGGAAACGTTTGGTTTAGCTGTTATAAAAGTTTGGTTTTTTAGTGCTGAAAATGCATTTTCAGCTCGCACTGTACACATTTGCTATGTGAGGCATTATCTCATAAGGGAAATACTGGACAATCAAATTAATGACTTCCCAGGCTTCAGGATGCCCTTTTACACTCTATAAATGTGGAAATTTACATTGGAAACGTTTGGTTTAGCTGTTAATGAAGTTTCGTTTTTTTAGTGCTGAAAATTCATTGTCTGCTGGCGCTGTACACTTTTTCTAAGTGTTGCAATATCTCATGAAGGAAATACTGGACAATAAAATTAATGACTTTCCAGGCTTCAGGATGCCTTTCTACACTATATAAATGTGGAAATTTACATTGGAAACGTTTGGTTTAGCTGTTATAAAAGTTTGGTTTTTTAGTGCTGTAAATGCATTTTCAGCTCGCGCTGTACACATTTGCTATGAGAGGCATTATCTCATAAGGGAAATATTGGACAATCAAATTAATGACTTCCCAGGCTTCAGGATGCCTTTTTACACTCTATAAATGTGGAAATTTACATTGGAAACGTTTGGTTTAGCTGTTAATGAAGTTTCGTTTTTTTAGTGCTGAAAATTCATTGTCTGCTGGCGCTGTACACTTTTTCTAAGTGTTGCAATATCTCATGAAGGAAATACTGGACAATCAAATTAATGACTTTCCAGGCTTCAGGATGCCTTTCTACACTATATAAAGGTGGAAATTTACATTGGAAACGTTTGGTTTAGCTGTTATAAAAGTTTGGTTTTTTAGTGCTGTAAATGCATTTTCAGCTCGCGCTGTACACATTTGCTATGTGAGGCATTATCTCATAAGGGAAATACTGGACAATCAAATTAATGACTGCCCAGGCTTCAGGATGTCTTTTTACACTATCTAAAGGTGGAAATTTACATTGGAAACGTTTGGTTTAGCTGTTATAAAAGTTTGGTTTTTTAGTGCTGTAAATGCATTTTCAGCTCGCGCTGTACACATTTGCTATGAGAGGCATTATCTCATAAGGGAAATATTGGACAATCAAATTAATGACTGCCCAGGCTTCAGGATGTCTTTTTACACTATATAAAGGTGGAAATTTACATTGGAAACGTTTAGTTTAGCTGTTATAAAAGTTTGTTTTTTTAGTGCTGTAAATGCATTTTCAGCTCGCGCTGTACACATTTGCTATGTGAGGCATTATCTCATAAGGGAAATACTGGACAATCAAATTAATGACTGCCCAGGCTTCAGGATGTCTTTTTACACTATATAAAGGTGGAAATTTACATTGGAAACGTTTGGTTTAGCTGTTATAAAAGTTTGGTTTTTTAGTGCTGAAAATGCATTTTCAGCTCGCACTGTACACATTTGCTATGTGAGGCATTATCTCATAAGGGAAATACTGGACAATCAAATTAATGACTTCCCAGGCTTCAGGATGCCCTTTTACACTCTATAAATGTGGAAATTTACATTGGAAACGTTTGGTTTAGCTGTTAATGAAGTTTCGTTTTTTTAGTGCTGAAAATTCATTGTCTGCTGGCGCTGTACACTTTTTCTAAGTGTTGCAATATCTCATGAAGGAAATACTGGACAATCAAATTAATGACTTTCCAGGCTTCAGGATGCCTTTCTACACTATATAAATGTGGAAATTTACATTGGAAACGTTTGGTTTAGCTGTTATAAAAGTTTGGTTTTTTAGTGCTGTAAATGCATTTTCAGCTCGCGCTGTACACATTTGCTATGAGAGGCATTATCTCATAAGGGAAATATTGGACAATCAAATTAATGACTGCCCAGGCTTCAGGATGTCTTTTTACACTATATAAAGGTGGAAATTTACATTGGAAACGTTTAGTTTAGCTGTTAATGAAGTTTCGTTTTTTTAGTGCTGAAAATTCATTGTCTGCTGGCGCTGTACACTTTTTCTAAGTGTTGCAATATCTCATGAAGGAAATACTGGACAATCAAATTAATGACTTTCCAGGCTTCAGGATGCCTTTCTACACTATATAAAGGTGGAAATTTACATTGGAAACGTTTGGTTTAGCTGTTATAAAAGTTTGTTTTTTTAGTGCTGTAAATGCATTTTCAGCTCGCGCTGTACACATTTGCTATGAGAGGCATTATCTCATGAGGGAAATATTGGACAATCAAATTAATGGCTGCCCAGGCTTCAGGATGTCTTTTTACACTATATAAAGGTGGAAATTTACATTGGAAACGTTTAGTTTAGCTGTTAATGAAGTTTCGGTTTTTTAGTGCTGAAAATTCATTGTCTCCTGGCGCTGTACACTTTTTCTAAGTGTTGCAATATCTCATGAAGGAAATACTGGACAATCAAATTAATGACTTTCCAGGCTTCAGGATGCCTTTCTACACTATATAAAGGTGGAAATTTACATTGGAAACGTTTGGTTTAGCTGTTATAAAAGTTTGGTTTTTTAGTGCTGTAAATGCATTTTCAGCTCGCGCTGTACACATTTGCTATGAGAGGCATTATCTCATAAGGGAAATATTGGACAATCAAATTAATGACTGCCCAGGCTTCAGGATGTCTTTTTACACTATATAAAGGTGGAATTTACATTGGAAACGTTTGGTTTAGCTGTTATAAAAGTTTGGTTTTTTAGTGCTGAAAATGCATTTTCAGCTCGCACTGTACACATTTGCTATGTGAGGCATTATCTCATGAAGGAAATACTGGACAATCAAATTAATGACTTTCCAGGCTTCAGGATGCCTTTTTACACTATATAAAGGTGGAAATTTACATTGGAAACGTTTGGTTTAGCTGTTATAAAAGTTTGGTTTTTTAGTGCTGTAAATGCATTTTCAGCTCGCGCTGTACACATTTGCTATGAGAGGCATTATCTCATAAAGGAAATATTGGACAATCGAATTAATGACTGCCCAGGCTTCAGGATGTCTTTTTACACTATATAAAGGTGGAAATCTACATTGGAAACGTTTGGTTTAGCTGTTATAAAAGTTTGTTTTTTTAGTGCTGAAAATGCATTTTCAGCTCGCACTGTACACATTTGCTATGTGAGGCATTATCTCATAAGGGAAATACTGGACAATCAAATTAATGACTTCCCAGGCTTCAGGATGCCTTTTTACACTCTATAAATGTGGAAATTTACATTGGAAACGTTTGGTTTAGCTGTTAATGGAGTTTCGTTTTTTTAGTGCTGAAAATTCATTGTCTGCTGGCGCTGTACACCTTTTCTAAGTGTTGCAATATCTCATGAAGGAAATACTGGACAATCAAATTAATGACTTTCCAGGCTTCAGGATGCCTTTCTACACTATATAAAGGTGGAAATTTACATTGGAAACGTTTGGTTTAGCTGTTATAAAAGTTTGGTTTTTTAGTGCTGTAAATGCATTTTCAGCTCGCGCTGTACACATTTGCTATGAGAGGCATTATCTCATAAGGGAAATATTGGACAATCAAATTAATGACTGCCCAGGCTTCAGGATGTCTTTTTACACTATATAAAGGTGGAAATTTACATTGGAAACGTTTGGTTTAGCTGTTATAAAAGTTTGGTTTTTTAGTGCTGTAAATGCATTTTCAGCTCGCGCTGTACACATTTGCTATGAGAGGCATTATCTCATAAGGGAAATATTGGACAATCAAATTAATGACTGCCCAGGCTTCAGGATGTCTTTTTACACTATATAAAGGTGGAATTTACATTGGAAACGTTTGGTTTAGCTGTTATAAAAGTTTGGTTTTTTAGTGCTGAAAATGCATTTTCAGCTCGCACTGTACACATTTGCTATGTGAGGCATTATCTCATGAAGGAAATACTGGACAATCAAATTAATGACTTTCCAGGCTTCAGGATGCCTTTTTACACTATATAAAGGTGGAAATTTACATTGGAAACGTTTGGTTTAGCTGTTATAAAAGTTTGGTTTTTTAGTGCTGTAAATGCATTTTCAGCTCGCGCTGTACACATTTGCTATGAGAGGCATTATCTCATAAAGGAAATATTGGACAATCGAATTAATGACTGCCCAGGCTTCAGGATGTCTTTTTACACTATATAAAGGTGGAAATTTACATTGGAAACGTTTGGTTTAGCTGTTATAAAAGTTTGGTTTTTTAGTGCTGAAAATGCATTTTCAGCTCGCACTGTACACATTTGCTATGTGAGGCATTATCTCATAAGGGAAATACTGGACAATCAAATTAATGACTTCCCAGGCTTCAGGATGCCTTTTTACACTCTATAAATGTGGAAATTTACATTGGAAACGTTTGGTTTAGCTGTTAATGAAGTTTCGTTTTTTTAGTGCTGAAAATTCATTGTCTGCTGGCGCTGTACACCTTTTCTAAGTGTTGCAATATCTCATGAAGGAAATACTGGACAATCAAATTAATGACTTTCCAGGCTTCAAGATGCCTTTCTACACTATATAAAGGTGGAAATTTACATTGGAAACGTTTGGTTTAGCTGTTATAAAAGTTTGGGTTTTTAGTCCTGTAAATGCATTTTCAGCTCGCGCTGTACACATTTGCTATGAGAGGCATTATCTCATAAGGGAAATATTGGACAATCAAATTAATGACTGCCCAGGCTTCAGGATGTCTTTTTACACTATATAAAGGTGGAAATTTACATTGGAAACGTTTAGTTTAGCTGTTATAAAAGTTTGTTTTTTTAGTGCTGTAAATGCATTTTCAGCTCGCGCTGTACACATTTGCTATGTGAGGCATTATTCTCATAAGGGAAATACTGGACAATCAAATTAATGACTGCCCAGGCTTCAGGATGTCTTTTTACACTATATAAAGGTGGAAATTTACATTGGAAACGTTTGGTTTAGCTGTTATAAAAGTTTGGTTTTTTAGTGCTGAAAATGCATTTTCAGCTCGCACTGTACACATTTGCTATGTGAGGCATTATCTCATAAGGGAAATACTGGACAATCAAATTAATGACTTCCCAGGCTTCAGGATGCCTTTTTACACTCTATAAATGTGGAAATTTACATTGGAAACGTTTGGTTTAGCTGTTAATGAAGTTTCGTTTTTTTAGTGCTGAAAATTCATTGTCTGCTGGCGCTGTACACTTTTTCTAAGTGTTGCAATATCTCATGAAGGAAATACTGGACAATCAAATTAATGACTTTCCAGGCTTCAGGATGCCTTTCTACACTATATAAAGGTGGAAATTTACATTGGAAACGTTTGGTTTAGCTGTTATAAAAGTTTGGTTTTTTAGTGCTGTAAATGCATTTTCAGCTCGCGCTGTACACATTTGCTATGAGAGGCATTATATCATAAGGGAAATATTGGACAATCAAATTAATGACTGCCCAGACTTCAGGATGTCTTTTTACACTATATAAAGGTGGAAATTTACATTGGAAACGTTTAGTTTAGCTGTTAATGAAGTTTCGTTTTTTTAGTGCTGAAAATTCATTGTCTGCTGGCGCTGTACACTTTTTCTAAGTGTTGCAATATCTCATGAAGGAAATACTGGACAATCAAATTAATGACTTTCCAGGCTTCAGGATGCCTTTCTACACTATATAAAGGTAGAAATTTACATTGGAAACGTTTGGTTTAGCTGTTATAAAAGTTTGGTTTTTTAGTGCTGTAAATGCATTTTCAGCTCGCGCTGTACACATTTGCTATGAGAGGCATTATCTCATAAGGGAAATATTGGACAATCAAATTAATGACTGCCCAGGCTTCAGGATGTCTTTTTACACTATATAAAGGTGGAAATTTACATTGGAAACGTTTGGTTTAGCTGTTATAAAAGTTTGGTTTTTTAGTGCTGTAAATGCATTTTCAGCTCGCGCTGTACACATTTGCTATGAGAGGCCTTATCTCATAAGGGAAATATTGGACAATCAAATTAATGGCTGCCCAGGCTTCAGGATGTCTTTTTACACTATATAAATGTGGAAATTTACATTGGAAACGTTTGGTTTAGCTGTTAATGAAGTTTCGTTTTTTTAGTGCTGAAAATTCATTGTCTGCTGGCGCTGTACACTTTTTCTAAGTGTTGCAATATCTCATGAAGGAAATACTGGACAATCAAATTAATGACTTTCCAGGCTTCAGGATGCCTTTCTACACTATATAAAGGTGGAAATTTACATTGGAAACGTTTGGTTTAGCTGTTATAAAAGTTTGTTTTTTTAGTGCTGTAAATGCATTTTCAGCTCGCGCTGTACACATTTGCTATGAGAGGCATTATCTCATCAGGGAAATATTGGACAATCAAATTAATGACTGCCCAGGCTTCAGGATGTCTTTTTACACTATATAAAGGTGGAAATTTACATTGGAAACGTTTAGTTTAGCTGTTATAAAAGTTTGTTTTTTTAGTGCTGTAAATGCATTTTCAGCTCGCGCTGTACACATTTGCTATGTGAGGCATTATCTCATAAGGGAAATACTGGACAATCAAATTAATGACTGCCCAGGCTTCAGGATGTCTTTTTACACTATATAAAGGTGGAAATTTACATTGGAAACGTTTGGTTTAGCTGTTATAAAAGTTTGGTTTTTTAGTGCTGAAAATGCATTTTCAGCTCGCACTGTACACATTTGCTATGTGAGGCATTATCTCATAAGGGAAATACTGGACAATCAAATTAATGACTTCCCAGGCTTCAGGATGCCCTTTTACACTCTATAAATGTGGAAATTTACATTGGAAACGTTTGGTTTAGCTGTTAATGAAGTTTCGTTTTTTTAGTGCTGAAAATTCATTGTCTGCTGGCGCTGTACACTTTTTCTAAGTGTTGCAATATCTCATGAAGGAAATACTGGACAATAAAATTAATGACTTTCCAGGCTTCAGGATGCCTTTCTACACTATATAAATGTGGAAATTTACATTGGAAACGTTTGGTTTAGCTGTTATAAAAGTTTGGTTTTTTAGTGCTGTAAATGCATTTTCAGCTCGCGCTGTACACATTTGCTATGAGAGGCATTATCTCATAAGGGAAATATTGGACAATCAAATTAATGACTTCCCAGGCTTCAGGATGCCTTTTTACACTCTATAAATGTGGAAATTTACATTGGAAACGTTTGGTTTAGTTGTTAATGAAGTTTCGTTTTTTTAGTGCTGAAAATTCATTGTCTGCTGGCGCTGTACACTTTTTCTAAGTGTTGCAATATCTCATGAAGGAAATACTGGACAATCAAATTAATGACTTTCCAGGCTTCAGGATGCCTTTCTACACTATATAAAGGTGGAAATTTACATTGGAAACGTTTGGTTTAGCTGTTATAAAAGTTTGGTTTTTTAGTGCTGTAAATGCATTTTCAGCTCGCGCTGTACACATTTGCTATGAGAGGCATTATCTCATAAGGGAAATATTGGACAATCAAATTAATGACTGCCCAGGCTTCAGGATGTCTTTTTACACTATATAAAGGTGGAAATTTACATTGGAAACGTTTGGTTTAGCTGTGATAAAAGTTTGGTTTTTTTAGTGCTGAAAATGCATTTTCAGCTCGCACTGTACACATTTGCTATGTGAGGCATTATCTCATAAGGGAAATACTGGACAATGAAATTAATGACTGCCCAGGCTTCAGGATGTCTTTTTACACTATCTAAAGGTGGAAATTTACATTGGAAACGTTTGGTTTAGCTGTTATAAAAGTTTGGTTTTTTAGTGCTGTAAATGCATTTTCAGCTCGCGCTGTACACATTTGCTATGAGAGGCATTATCTCATAAGGGAAATATTGGACAATCAAATTAATGACTGCCCAGGCTTCAGGATGTCTTTTTACACTATATAAAGGTGGAAATTTACATTGGAAAAATTTAGTTTAGCTGTTATAAAAGTTTGTTTTTTTAGTGCTGTAAATGCATTTTCAGCTCGCGCTGTACACATTTGCTATGTGAGGCATTATCTCATAAGGGAAATACTGGACAATCAAATTAATGACTGCCCAGGCTTCAGGATGTCTTTTTACACTATATAAAGGTGGAAATTTACATTGGAAACGTTTGGTTTAGCTGTTATAAAAGTTTGGTTTTTTAGTGCTGTAAATGCATTTTCAGCTCGCGCTGTACACATTTGCTATGAGAGGCATTATCTCATAAGGGAAATATTGGACAATCAAATTAATGACTGCCCAGGCTTCAGGATGTCTTTTTACACTATATAAAGGTGGAAATTTACATTGGAAACGTTTAGTTTAGCTGTTAATGAAGTTTCGTTTTTTTAGTGCTGAAAATTCATTGTCTGCTGGCGCTGTACACTTTTTCTAAGTGTTGCAATATCTCATGAAGGAAATACTGGACAATCAAATTAATGACTTTCCAGGCTTCAGGATGCCTTTCTACACTATATAAAGGTAGAAATTTACATTGGAAACGTTTGGTTTAGCTGTTATAAAAGTTTGGTTTTTTAGTGCTGTAAATGCATTTTCAGCTCGCGCTGTACACATTTGCTATGAGAGGCATTATCTCATAAGGGAAATATTGGACAATCAAATTAATGACTGCCCAGGCTTCAGGATGTCTTTTTACACTATATAAAGGTGGAAATTTACATTGGAAACGTTTGGTTTAGCTGTTATAAAAGTTTGGTTTTTTAGTGCTGTAAATGCATTTTCAGCTCGCGCTGTACACATTTGCTATGAGAGGCATTATCTCATGGGGGAAATATTGGACAATCAAATTAATGGCTGCCCAGGCTTCAGGATGTCTTTTTACACTATATAAAGGTGGAAATTTACATTGGAAACGTTTAGTTTAGCTGTTAATGAAGTTTCGGTTTTTTAGTGCTGAAAATTCATTGTCTCCTGGCGCTGTACACTTTTTCTAAGTGTTGCAATATCTCATGAAGGAAATACTGGACAATCAAATTAATGACTTTCCAGGCTTCAGGATGCCTTTCTACACTATATAAAGGTGGAAATTTACATTGGAAACGTTTGGTTTAGCTGTTATAAAAGTTTGGTTTTTTAGTGCTGTAAATGCATTTTCAGCTCGCGCTGTACACATTTGCTATGAGAGGCATTATCTCATAAGGGAAATATTGGACAATCAAATTAATGACTGCCCAGGCTTCAGGATGTCTTTTTACACTATATAAAGGTGGAAATTTACATTGGAAACGTTTGGTTTAGCTGTGATAAAAGTTTGGTTTTTTTAGTGCTGAAAATGCATTTTCAGCTCGCACTGTACACATTTGCTATGTGAGGCATTATCTCATAAGGGAAATACTGGACAATCAAATTAATGACTGCCCAGGCTTCAGGATGTCTTTTTACACTATCTAAAGGTGGAAATTTACATTGGAAACGTTTGGTTTAGCTGTTATAAAAGTTTGGTTTTTTAGTGCTGTAAATGCATTTTCAGCTCGCGCTGTACACATTTGCTATGAGAGGCATTATCTCATAAGGGAAATATTGGACAATCAAATTAATGACTGCCCAGGCTTCAGGATGTCTTTTTACACTATATAAAGGTGGAAATTTACATTGGAAAAATTTAGTTTAGCTGTTATAAAAGTTTGTTTTTTTAGTGCTGTAAATGCATTTTCAGCTCGCGCTGTACACATTTGCTATGTGAGGCATTATCTCATAAGGGAAATACTGGACAATCAAATTAATGACTGCCCAGGCTTCAGGATGTCTTTTTACACTATATAAAGGTGGAAATTTACATTGGAAACGTTTGGTTTAGCTGTTATAAAAGTTTGGTTTTTTAGTGCTGAAAATGCATTTTCAGCTCGCACTGTACACATTTGCTATGTGAGGCATTATCTCATAAGGGAAATACTGGACAATCAAATTAATGACTTCCCAGGCTTCAGGATGCCCTTTTACACTCTATAAATGTGGAAATTTACATTGGAAACGTTTGGTTTAGCTGTTAATGAAGTTTCGTTTTTTTAGTGTGAAAATTCATTGTCTGCTGGCGCTGTACACTTTTTCTAAGTGTTGCAATATCTCATGAAGGAAATACTGGACAATCAAATTAATGACTTTCCAGGCTTCAGGATGCCTTTCTACACTATATAAATGTGGAAATTTACATTGGAAACGTTTGGTTTAGCTGTTATAAAAGTTTGTTTTTTTAGTGCTGTAAATGCATTTTCAGCTCGCGCTGTACACATTTGCTATGAGAGGCATTATCTCATAAGGGAAATATTGGACAATCAAATTAATGACTGCCCAGGCTTCAGGATGTCTTTTTACACTATATAAAGGTGGAAATTTACATTGGAAACGTTTAGTTTAGCTGTTAATGAAGTTTCGTTTTTTTAGTGCTGAAAATTCATTGTCTGCTGGCGCTGTACACTTTTTCTAAGTGTTGCAATATCTCATGAAGGAAATACTGGACAATCAAATTAATGACTTTCCAGGCTTCAGGATGCCTTTCTACACTATATAAAGGTAGAAATTTACATTGGAAACGTTTGGTTTAGCTGTTATAAAAGTTTGGTTTTTTAGTGCTGTAAATGCATTTTCAGCTCGCGCTGTACACATTTGCTATGAGAGGCATTATCTCATAAGGGAAATATTGGACAATCAAATTAATGACTGCCCAGGCTTCAGGATGTCTTTTTACACTATATAAAGGTGGAAATTTACATTGGAAACGTTTGGTTTAGCTGTTATAAAAGTTTGGTTTTTTAGTGCTGTAAATGCATTTTCAGCTCGCGCTGTACACATTTGCTATGAGAGGCATTATCTCATGAGGGAAATATTGGACAATCAAATTAATGGCTGCCCAGGCTTCAGGATGTCTTTTTACACTATATAAAGGTGGAAATTTACATTGGAAACGTTTAGTTTAGCTGTTAATGAAGTTTCGGTTTTTTAGTGCTGAAAATTCATTGTCTCCTGGCGCTGTACACTTTTTCTAAGTGTTGCAATATCTCATGAAGGAAATACTGGACAATCAAATTAATGACTTTCCAGGCTTCAGGATGCCTTTCTACACTATATAAAGGTGGAAATTTACATTGGAAACGTTTGGTTTAGCTGTTATAAAAGTTTGGTTTTTTAGTGCTGTAAATGCATTTTCAGCTCGCGCTGTACACATTTGCTATGAGAGGCATTATCTCATAAGGGAAATATTGGACAATCAAATTAATGACTGCCCAGGCTTCAGGATGTCTTTTTACACTATATAAAGATGGAAATTTACATTGGAAACGTTTGGTTTAGCTGTGATAAAAGTTTGGTTTTTTTAGTGCTGAAAATGCATTTTCAGCTCGCACTGTACACATTTGCTATGTGAGGCATTATCTCATAAGGGAAATACTGGACAATCAAATTAATGACTGCCCAGGCTTCAGGATGTCTTTTTACACTATCTAAAGGTGGAAATTTACATTGGAAACGTTTGGTTTAGCTGTTATAAAAGTTTGGTTTTTTAGTGCTGTAAATGCATTTTCAGCTCGCGCTGTACACATTTGCTATGAGAGGCATTATCTCATAAGGGAAATATTGGACAATCAAATTAATGACTGCCCAGGCTTCAGGATGTCTTTTTACACTATATAAAGGTGGAAATTTACATTGGAAAAATTTAGTTTAGCTGTTATAAAAGTTTGTTTTTTTAGTGCTGTAAATGCATTTTCAGCTCGCGCTGTACACATTTGCTATGTGAGGCATTATCTCATAAGGGAAATACTGGACAATCAAATTAATGACTGCCCAGGCTTCAGGATGTCTTTTTACACTATATAAAGGTGGAAATTTACATTAGAAACGTTTGGTTTAGCTGTTATAAAAGTTTGGTTTTTTAGTGCTGAAAATGCATTTTCAGCTCGCACTGTACACATTTGCTATGTGAGGCATTATCTCATAAGGGAAATACTGGACAATCAAATTAATGACTTCCCAGGCTTCAGGATGCCCTTTTACACTCTATAAATGTGGAAATTTACATTGGAAACGTTTGGTTTAGCTGTTAATGAAGTTTCGTTTTTTTAGTGTGAAAATTCATTGTCTGCTGGCGCTGTACACTTTTTCTAAGTGTTGCAATATCTCATGAAGGAAATACTGGACAATCAAATTAATGACTTTCCAGGCTTCAGGATGCCTTTCTACACTATATAAATGTGGAAATTTACATTGGAAACGTTTGGTTTAGCTGTTATAAAAGTTTGTTTTTTTAGTGCTGTAAATGCATTTTCAGCTCGCGCTGTACACATTTGCTATGAGAGGCATTATCTCATAAGGGAAATATTGGACAATCAAATTAATGACTGCCCAGGCTTCAGGATGTCTTTTTACACTATATAAAGGTGGAAATTTACATTGGAAACGTTTAGTTTAGCTGTTAATGAAGTTTCGTTTTTTTAGTGCTGAAAATTCATTGTCTGCTGGCGCTGTACACTTTTTCTAAGTGTTGCAATATCTCATGAAGGAAATACTGGACAATCAAATTAATGACTTTCCAGGCTTCAGGATGCCTTTCTACACTATATAAAGGTAGAAATTTACATTGGAAACGTTTGGTTTAGCTGTTATAAAAGTTTGGTTTTTTAGTGCTGTAAATGCATTTTCAGCTCGCGCTGTACACATTTGCTATGAGAGGCATTATCTCATGAGGGAAATATTGGACAATCAAATTAATGGCTGCCCAGGCTTCAGGATGTCTTTTTACACTATATAAAGGTGGAAATTTACATTGGAAACGTTTAGTTTAGCTGTTAATGAAGTTTCGGTTTTTTAGTGCTGAAAATTCATTGTCTCCTGGCGCTGTACACTTTTTCTAAGTGTTGCAATATCTCATGAAGGAAATACTGGACAATCAAATTAATGACTTTCCAGGCTTCAGGATGCCTTTCTACACTATATAAAGGTGGAAATTTACATTGGAAACGTTTGGTTTAGCTGTTATAAAAGTTTGGTTTTTTAGTGCTGTAAATGCATTTTCAGCTCGCGCTGTACACATTTGCTATGAGAGGCATTATCTCATAAGGGAAATATTGGACAATCAAATTAATGACTGCCCAGGCTTCAGGATGTCTTTTTACACTATATAAAGGTGGAATTTACATTGGAAACGTTTGGTTTAGCTGTTATAAAAGTTTGGTTTTTTAGTGCTGAAAATGCATTTTCAGCTCGCACTGTACACATTTGCTATGTGAGGCATTATCTCATGAAGGAAATACTGGACAATCAAATTAATGACTTTCCAGGCTTCAGGATGCCTTTTTACACTATATAAAGGTGGAAATTTACATTGGAAACGTTTGGTTTAGCTGTTATAAAAGTTTGGTTTTTTAGTGCTGTAAATGCATTTTCAGCTCGCGCTGTACACATTTGCTATGAGAGGCATTATCTCATAAAGGAAATATTGGACAATCGAATTAATGACTGCCCAGGCTTCAGGATGTCTTTTTACACTATATAAAGGTGGAAATTTACATTGGAAACGTTTGGTTTAGCTGTTATAAAAGTTTGTTTTTTTAGTGCTGAAAATGCATTTTCAGCTCGCACTGTACACATTTGCTATGTGAGGCATTATCTCATAAGGGAAATACTGGACAATCAAATTAATGACTTCCCAGGCTTCAGGATGCCCTTTTACACTCTATAAATGTGGAAATTTACATTGGAAACGTTTGGTTTAGCTGTTAATGAAGTTTCGTTTTTTTAGTGCTGAAAATTCATTGTCTGCTGGCGCTGTACACTTTTTCTAAGTGTTGCAATATCTCATGAAGGAAATACTGGACAATCAAATTAATGACTTTCCAGGCTTCAGGATGCCTTTCTACACTATATAAATGTGGAAATTTACATTGGAAACGTTTGGTTTAGCTGTTATAAAAGTTTGGTTTTTTAGTGCTGTAAATGCATTTTCAGCTCGCGCTGTACACATTTGCTATGAGAGGCATTATCTCATAAGGGAAATACTGGACAATCAAATTAATGACTTCCCAGGCTTCAGGATGCCTTTTTACACTCTATAAATGTGGAAATTTACATTGGAAACGTTTGGTTTAGCTGTTAATGAAGTTTCGTTTTTTTAGTGCTGAAAATTCATTGTCTGCTGGCGCTGTACACCTTTTTTAAGTGTTGCAATATCTCATGAAGGAAATACTGGACAATCAAATTAATGACTTTCCAGGCTTCAAGATGCCTTTCTACACTATATAAAGGTGGAAATTTACATTGGAAACGTTTGGTTTAGCTGTTATAAAAGTTTGGGTTTTTAGTCCTGTAAATGCATTTTCAGCTCGCGCTGTACACATTTGCTATGAGAGGCATTATCTCATAAGGGAAATATTGGACAATCAAATTAATGACTGCCCAGGCTTCAGGATGTCTTTTTACACTATATAAAGGTGGAAATTTACATTGGAAACGTTTAGTTTAGCTGTTATAAAAGTTTGTTTTTTTAGTGCTGTAAATGCATTTTCAGCTCGCGCTGTACACATTTGCTATGTGAGGCATTATTCTCATAAGGGAAATACTGGACAATCAAATTAATGACTGCCCAGGCTTCAGGATGTCTTTTTACACTATATAAAGGTGGAAATTTACATTGGAAACGTTTGGTTTAGCTGTTATAAAAGTTTGGTTTTTTAGTGCTGAAAATGCATTTTCAGCTCGCACTGTACACATTTGCTATGTGAGGCATTATCTCATAAGGGAAATACTGGACAATCAAATTAATGACTTCCCA
This sequence comes from Idiotropiscis lumnitzeri, assembly GCF_059441095.1. Classification (NCBI taxonomy): domain Eukaryota; kingdom Metazoa; phylum Chordata; class Actinopteri; order Syngnathiformes; family Syngnathidae; genus Idiotropiscis; species Idiotropiscis lumnitzeri. Next base: position 3,466,738 of record NW_028283561.1, on the reverse strand, counting down.
GGCTTCAGGATGCCTTTTTACACTCTATAAATGTGGAAATTTACATTGGAAACGTTTGGTTTAGCTGTTAATGAAGTTTCGTTTTTTTAGTGCTGAAAATTCATTGTCTGCTGGCGCTGTACACTTTTTCTAAGTGTTGCAATATCTCATGAAGGAAATACTGGACAATCAAATTAATGACTTTCCAGGCTTCAGGATGCCTTTCTACACTATATAAAGGTGGAAATTTACATTGGAAACGTTTGGTTTAGCTGTTATAAAAGTTTGGTTTTTTAGTGCTGTAAATACATTTTCAGCTCGCGCTGTACACATTTGCTATGAGAGGCATTATATCATAAGGGAAATATTGGACAATCAAATTAATGACTGCCCAGACTTCAGGATGTCTTTTTACACTATATAAAGGTGGAAATTTACATTGGAAACGTTTAGTTTAGCTGTTAATGAAGTTTCGTTTTTTTAGTGCTGAAAATTCATTGTCTGCTGGCGCTGTACACTTTTTCTAAGTGTTGCAATATCTCATGAAGGAAATACTGGACAATCAAATTAATGACTTTCCAGGCTTCAGGATGCCTTTCTACACTATATAAAGGTAGAAATTTACATTGGAAACGTTTGGTTTAGCTGTTATAAAAGTTTGTTTTTTTAGTGCTGTAAATGCATTTTCAGCTCGCGCTGTACACATTTGCTATGAGAGGCATTATCTCATAAGGGAAATATTGGACAATCAAATTAATGACTGCACAGGCTTCAGGATGTCTTTTTACACTATATAAAGGTGGAAATTTACATTGGAAACGTTTGGTTTAGCTGTTATAAAAGTTTGGTTTTTTAGTGCTGTAAATGCATTTTCAGCTCGCGCTGTACACATTTGCTATGAGAGGCCTTATCTCATAAGGGAAATATTGGACAATCAAATTAATGGCTGCCCAGGCTTCAGGATGTCTTTTTACACTATATAAATGTGGAAATTTACATTGGAAACGTTTGGTTTAGCTGTTAATGAAGTTTCGTTTTTTTAGTGCTGAAAATTCATTGTCTGCTGGCGCTGTACACTTTTTCTAAGTGTTGCAATATCTCATGAAGGAAATACTGGACAATCAAATTAATGACTTTCCAGGCTTCAGGATGCCTTTCTACACTATATAAAGGTGGAAATTTACATTGGAAACGTTTGGTTTAGCTGTTATAAAAGTTTGTTTTTTTAGTGCTGTAAATGCATTTTCAGCTCGCGCTGTACACATTTGCTATGAGAGGCATTATCTCATCAGGGAAATATTGGACAATCAAATTAATGACTGCCCAGGCTTCAGGATGTCTTTTTACACTATATAAAGGTGGAAATTTACATTGGAAACGTTTAGTTTAGCTGTTATAAAAGTTTGTTTTTTTAGTGCTGTAAATGCATTTTCAGCTCGCGCTGTACACATTTGCTATGTGAGGCATTATCTCATAAGGGAAATACTGGACAATCAAATTAATGACTGCCCAGGCTTCAGGATGTCTTTTTACACTATATAAAGGTGGAAATTTACATTGGAAACGTTTGGTTTAGCTGTTATAAAAGTTTGGTTTTTTAGTGCTGAAAATGCATTTTCAGCTCGCACTGTACACATTTGCTATGTGAGGCATTATCTCATAAGGGAAATACTGGACAATCAAATTAATGACTTCCCAGGCTTCAGGATGCCCTTTTACACTCTATAAATGTGGAAATTTACATTGGAAACGTTTGGTTTAGCTGTTAATGAAGTTTCGTTTTTTTAGTGCTGAAAATTCATTGTCTGCTGGCGCTGTACACTTTTTCTAAGTGTTGCAATATCTCATGAAGGAAATACTGGACAATAAAATTAATGACTTTCCAGGCTTCAGGATGCCTTTCTACACTATATAAATGTGGAAATTTACATTGGAAACGTTTGGTTTAGCTGTTATAAAAGTTTGGTTTTTTAGTGCTGTAAATGCATTTTCAGCTCGCGCTGTACACATTTGCTATGAGAGGCATTATCTCATAAGGGAAATATTGGACAATCAAATTAATGACTTCCCAGGCTTCAGGATGCCTTTTTACACTCTATAAATGTGGAAATTTACATTGGAAACGTTTGGTTTAGCTGTTAATGAAGTTTCGTTTTTTTAGTGCTGAAAATTCATTGTCTGCTGGCGCTGTACACTTTTTCTAAGTGTTGCAATATCTCATGAAGGAAATACTGGACAATCAAATTAATGACTTTCCAGGCTTCAGGATGCCTTTCTACACTATATAAAGGTGGAAATTTACATTGGAAACGTTTGGTTTAGCTGTTATAAAAGTTTGGTTTTTTAGTGCTGTAAATGCATTTTGTACACATTTGCTATGAGAGGCATTATCTCATAAGGGAAATACTGGACAATCAAATTAATGACTGCCCAGGCTTCAGGATGTCTTTTTACACTATCTAAAGGTGGAAATTTACATTGGAAACGTTTGGTTTAGCTGTTATAAAAGTTTGGTTTTTTAGTGCTGTAAATGCATTTTCAGCTCGCGCTGTACACATTTGCTATGAGAGGCATTATCTCATAAGGGAAATATTGGACAATCAAATTAATGACTGCCCAGGCTTCAGGATGTCTTTTTACACTATATAAAGGTGGAAATTTACATTGGAAACGTTTGGTTTAGCTGTTATAAAAGTTTGGTTTTTTAGTGCTGTAAATGCATTTTCAGCTCGCGCTGTACACATTTGCTATGAGAGGCATTATCTCATGAGGGAAATATTGGACAATCAAATTAATGGCTGCCCAGGCTTCAGGATGTCTTTTTACACTATATAAAGGTGGAAATTTACATTGGAAACGTTTAGTTTAGCTGTTAATGAAGTTTCGGTTTTTTAGTGCTGAAAATTCATTGTCTCCTGGCGCTGTACACTTTTTCTAAGTGTTGCAATATCTCATGAAGGAAATACTGGACAATCAAATTAATGACTTTCCAGGCTTCAGGATGCCTTTCTACACTATATAAAGGTGGAAATTTACATTGGAAACGTTTGGTTTAGCTGTTATAAAAGTTTGGTTTTTTAGTGCTGTAAATGCATTTTCAGCTCGCGCTGTACACATTTGCTATGAGAGGCATTATCTCATAAGGGAAATATTGGACAATCAAATTAATGACTGCCCAGGCTTCAGGATGTCTTTTTACACTATATAAAGATGGAAATTTACATTGGAAACGTTTGGTTTAGCTGTGATAAAAGTTTGGTTTTTTTAGTGCTGAAAATGCATTTTCAGCTCGCACTGTACACATTTGCTATGTGAGGCATTATCTCATAAGGGAAATACTGGACAATCAAATTAATGACTGCCCAGGCTTCAGGATGTCTTTTTACACTATCTAAAGGTGGAAATTTACATTGGAAACGTTTGGTTTAGCTGTTATAAAAGTTTGGTTTTTTAGTGCTGTAAATGCATTTTCAGCTCGCGCTGTACACATTTGCTATGAGAGGCATTATCTCATAAGGGAAATATTGGACAATCAAATTAATGACTGCCCAGGCTTCAGGATGTCTTTTTACACTATATAAAGGTGGAAATTTACATTGGAAAAATTTAGTTTAGCTGTTATAAAAGTTTGTTTTTTTAGTGCTGTAAATGCATTTTCAGCTCGCGCTGTACACATTTGCTATGTGAGGCATTATCTCATAAGGGAAATACTGGACAATCAAATTAATGACTGCCCAGGCTTCAGGATGTCTTTTTACACTATATAAAGGTGGAAATTTACATTAGAAACGTTTGGTTTAGCTGTTATAAAAGTTTGGTTTTTTAGTGCTGAAAATGCATTTTCAGCTCGCACTGTACACATTTGCTATGTGAGGCATTATCTCATAAGGGAAATACTGGACAATCAAATTAATGACTTCCCAGGCTTCAGGATGCCCTTTTACACTCTATAAATGTGGAAATTTACATTGGAAACGTTTGGTTTAGCTGTTAATGAAGTTTCGTTTTTTTAGTGTGAAAATTCATTGTCTGCTGGCGCTGTACACTTTTTCTAAGTGTTGCAATATCTCATGAAGGAAATACTGGACAATCAAATTAATGACTTTCCAGGCTTCAGGATGCCTTTCTACACTATATAAATGTGGAAATTTACATTGGAAACGTTTGGTTTAGCTGTTATAAAAGTTTGTTTTTTTAGTGCTGTAAATGCATTTTCAGCTCGCGCTGTACACATTTGCTATGAGAGGCATTATCTCATAAGGGAAATATTGGACAATCAAATTAATGACTGCCCAGGCTTCAGGATGTCTTTTTACACTATATAAAGGTGGAAATTTACATTGGAAACGTTTAGTTTAGCTGTTAATGAAGTTTCGTTTTTTTAGTGCTGAAAATTCATTGTCTGCTGGCGCTGTACACTTTTTCTAAGTGTTGCAATATCTCATGAAGGAAATACTGGACAATCAAATTAATGACTTTCCAGGCTTCAGGATGCCTTTCTACACTATATAAAGGTAGAAATTTACATTGGAAACGTTTGGTTTAGCTGTTATAAAAGTTTGGTTTTTTAGTGCTGTAAATGCATTTTCAGCTCGCGCTGTACACATTTGCTATGAGAGGCATTATCTCATGAGGGAAATATTGGACAATCAAATTAATGGCTGCCCAGGCTTCAGGATGTCTTTTTACACTATATAAAGGTGGAAATTTACATTGGAAACGTTTAGTTTAGCTGTTAATGAAGTTTCGGTTTTTTAGTGCTGAAAATTCATTGTCTCCTGGCGCTGTACACTTTTTCTAAGTGTTGCAATATCTCATGAAGGAAATACTGGACAATCAAATTAATGACTTTCCAGGCTTCAGGATGCCTTTCTACACTATATAAAGGTGGAAATTTACATTGGAAACGTTTGGTTTAGCTGTTATAAAAGTTTGGTTTTTTAGTGCTGTAAATGCATTTTCAGCTCGCGCTGTACACATTTGCTATGAGAGGCATTATCTCATAAGGGAAATATTGGACAATCAAATTAATGACTGCCCAGGCTTCAGGATGTCTTTTTACACTATATAAAGGTGGAATTTACATTGGAAACGTTTGGTTTAGCTGTTATAAAAGTTTGGTTTTTTAGTGCTGAAAATGCATTTTCAGCTCGCACTGTACACATTTGCTATGTGAGGCATTATCTCATGAAGGAAATACTGGACAATCAAATTAATGACTTTCCAGGCTTCAGGATGCCTTTTTACACTATATAAAGGTGGAAATTTACATTGGAAACGTTTGGTTTAGCTGTTATAAAAGTTTGGTTTTTTAGTGCTGTAAATGCATTTTCAGCTCGCGCTGTACACATTTGCTATGAGAGGCATTATCTCATAAAGGAAATATTGGACAATCGAATTAATGACTGCCCAGGCTTCAGGATGTCTTTTTACACTATATAAAGGTGGAAATTTACATTGGAAACGTTTGGTTTAGCTGTTATAAAAGTTTGTTTTTTTAGTGCTGAAAATGCATTTTCAGCTCGCACTGTACACATTTGCTATGTGAGGCATTATCTCATAAGGGAAATACTGGACAATCAAATTAATGACTTCCCAGGCTTCAGGATGCCCTTTTACACTCTATAAATGTGGAAATTTACATTGGAAACGTTTGGTTTAGCTGTTAATGAAGTTTCGTTTTTTTAGTGCTGAAAATTCATTGTCTGCTGGCGCTGTACACTTTTTCTAAGTGTTGCAATATCTCATGAAGGAAATACTGGACAATCAAATTAATGACTTTCCAGGCTTCAGGATGCCTTTCTACACTATATAAATGTGGAAATTTACATTGGAAACGTTTGGTTTAGCTGTTATAAAAGTTTGGTTTTTTAGTGCTGTAAATGCATTTTCAGCTCGCGCTGTACACATTTGCTATGAGAGGCATTATCTCATAAGGGAAATACTGGACAATCAAATTAATGACTTCCCAGGCTTCAGGATGCCTTTTTACACTCTATAAATGTGGAAATTTACATTGGAAACGTTTGGTTTAGCTGTTAATGAAGTTTCGTTTTTTTAGTGCTGAAAATTCATTGTCTGCTGGCGCTGTACACCTTTTTTAAGTGTTGCAATATCTCATGAAGGAAATACTGGACAATCAAATTAATGACTTTCCAGGCTTCAAGATGCCTTTCTACACTATATAAAGGTGGAAATTTACATTGGAAACGTTTGGTTTAGCTGTTATAAAAGTTTGGGTTTTTAGTCCTGTAAATGCATTTTCAGCTCGCGCTGTACACATTTGCTATGAGAGGCATTATCTCATAAGGGAAATATTGGACAATCAAATTAATGACTGCCCAGGCTTCAGGATGTCTTTTTACACTATATAAAGGTGGAAATTTACATTGGAAACGTTTAGTTTAGCTGTTATAAAAGTTTGTTTTTTTAGTGCTGTAAATGCATTTTCAGCTCGCGCTGTACACATTTGCTATGTGAGGCATTATTCTCATAAGGGAAATACTGGACAATCAAATTAATGACTGCCCAGGCTTCAGGATGTCTTTTTACACTATATAAAGGTGGAAATTTACATTGGAAACGTTTGGTTTAGCTGTTATAAAAGTTTGGTTTTTTAGTGCTGAAAATGCATTTTCAGCTCGCACTGTACACATTTGCTATGTGAGGCATTATCTCATAAGGGAAATACTGGACAATCAAATTAATGACTTCCCAGGCTTCAGGATGCCTTTTTACACTCTATAAATGTGGAAATTTACATTGGAAACGTTTGGTTTAGCTGTTAATGAAGTTTCGTTTTTTTAGTGCTGAAAATTCATTGTCTGCTGGCGCTGTACACTTTTTCTAAGTGTTGCAATATCTCATGAAGGAAATACTGGACAATCAAATTAATGACTTTCCAGGCTTCAGGATGCCTTTCTACACTATATAAAGGTGGAAATTTACATTGGAAACGTTTGGTTTAGCTGTTATAAAAGTTTGGTTTTTTAGTGCTGTAAATACATTTTCAGCTCGCGCTGTACACATTTGCTATGAGAGGCATTATATCATAAGGGAAATATTGGACAATCAAATTAATGACTGCCCAGACTTCAGGATGTCTTTTTACACTATATAAAGGTGGAAATTTACATTGGAAACGTTTAGTTTAGCTGTTAATGAAGTTTCGTTTTTTTAGTGCTGAAAATTCATTGTCTGCTGGCGCTGTACACTTTTTCTAAGTGTTGCAATATCTCATGAAGGAAATACTGGACAATCAAATTAATGACTTTCCAGGCTTCAGGATGCCTTTCTACACTATATAAAGGTAGAAATTTACATTGGAAACGTTTGGTTTAGCTGTTATAAAAGTTTGTTTTTTTAGTGCTGTAAATGCATTTTCAGCTCGCGCTGTACACATTTGCTATGAGAGGCATTATCTCATAAGGGAAATATTGGACAATCAAATTAATGACTGCACAGGCTTCAGGATGTCTTTTTACACTATATAAAGGTGGAAATTTACATTGGAAACGTTTGGTTTAGCTGTTATAAAAGTTTGGTTTTTTAGTGCTGTAAATGCATTTTCAGCTCGCGCTGTACACATTTGCTATGAGAGGCCTTATCTCATAAGGGAAATATTGGACAATCAAATTAATGGCTGCCCAGGCTTCAGGATGTCTTTTTACACTATATAAATGTGGAAATTTACATTGGAAACGTTTGGTTTAGCTGTTAATGAAGTTTCGTTTTTTTAGTGCTGAAAATTCATTGTCTGCTGGCGCTGTACACTTTTTCTAAGTGTTGCAATATCTCATGAAGGAAATACTGGACAATCAAATTAATGACTTTCCAGGCTTCAGGATGCCTTTCTACACTATATAAAGGTGGAAATTTACATTGGAAACGTTTGGTTTAGCTGTTATAAAAGTTTGTTTTTTTAGTGCTGTAAATGCATTTTCAGCTCGCGCTGTACACATTTGCTATGAGAGGCATTATCTCATCAGGGAAATATTGGACAATCAAATTAATGACTGCCCAGGCTTCAGGATGTCTTTTTACACTATATAAAGGTGGAAATTTACATTGGAAACGTTTAGTTTAGCTGTTATAAAAGTTTGTTTTTTTAGTGCTGTAAATGCATTTTCAGCTCGCGCTGTACACATTTGCTATGTGAGGCATTATCTCATAAGGGAAATACTGGACAATCAAATTAATGACTGCCCAGGCTTCAGGATGTCTTTTTACACTATATAAAGGTGGAAATTTACATTGGAAACGTTTGGTTTAGCTGTTATAAAAGTTTGGTTTTTTAGTGCTGAAAATGCATTTTCAGCTCGCACTGTACACATTTGCTATGTGAGGCATTATCTCATAAGGGAAATACTGGACAATCAAATTAATGACTTCCCAGGCTTCAGGATGCCCTTTTACACTCTATAAATGTGGAAATTTACATTGGAAACGTTTGGTTTAGCTGTTAATGAAGTTTCGTTTTTTTAGTGCTGAAAATTCATTGTCTGCTGGCGCTGTACACTTTTTCTAAGTGTTGCAATATCTCATGAAGGAAATACTGGACAATAAAATTAATGACTTTCCAGGCTTCAGGATGCCTTTCTACACTATATAAATGTGGAAATTTACATTGGAAACGTTTGGTTTAGCTGTTATAAAAGTTTGGTTTTTTAGTGCTGTAAATGCATTTTCAGCTCGCGCTGTACACATTTGCTATGAGAGGCATTATCTCATAAGGGAAATATTGGACAATCAAATTAATGACTTCCCAGGCTTCAGGATGCCTTTTTACACTCTATAAATGTGGAAATTTACATTGGAAACGTTTGGTTTAGCTGTTAATGAAGTTTCGTTTTTTTAGTGCTGAAAATTCATTGTCTGCTGGCGCTGTACACTTTTTCTAAGTGTTGCAATATCTCATGAAGGAAATACTGGACAATCAAATTAATGACTTTCCAGGCTTCAGGATGCCTTTCTACACTATATAAAGGTGGAAATTTACATTGGAAACGTTTGGTTTAGCTGTTATAAAAGTTTGGTTTTTTAGTGCTGTAAATGCATTTTCAGCTCGCGCTGTACACATTTGCTATGAGAGGCATTATCTCATAAGGGAAATACTGGACAATCAAATTAATGACTGCCCAGGCTTCAGGATGTCTTTTTACACTATCTAAAGGTGGAAATTTACATTGGAAACGTTTGGTTTAGCTGTTATAAAAGTTTGGTTTTTTAGTGCTGTAAATGCATTTTCAGCTCGCGCTGTACACATTTGCTATGAGAGGCATTATCTCATAAGGGAAATATTGGACAATCAAATTAATGACTGCCCAGGCTTCAGGATGTCTTTTTACACTATATAAAGGTGGAAATTTACATTGGAAACGTTTAGTTTAGCTGTTATAAAAGTTTGTTTTTTTAGTGCTGTAAATGCATTTTCAGCTCGCGCTGTACACATTTGCTATGTGAGGCATTATCTCATAAGGGAAATACTGGACAATCAAATTAATGACTGCCCAGGCTTCAGGATGTCTTTTTACACTATATAAAGGTGGAAATTTACATTGGAAACGTTTGGTTTAGCTGTTATAAAAGTTTGGTTTTTTAGTGCTGAAAATGCATTTTCAGCTCGCACTGTACACATTTGCTATGTGAGGCATTATCTCATAAGGGAAATACTGGACAATCAAATTAATGACTTCCCAGGCTTCAGGATGCCCTTTTACACTCTATAAATGTGGAAATTTACATTGGAAACGTTTGGTTTAGCTGTTAATGAAGTTTCGTTTTTTTAGTGCTGAAAATTCATTGTCTGCTGGCGCTGTACACTTTTTCTAAGTGTTGCAATATCTCATGAAGGAAATACTGGACAATCAAATTAATGACTTTCCAGGCTTCAGGATGCCTTTCTACACTATATAAATGTGGAAATTTACATTGGAAACGTTTGGTTTAGCTGTTATAAAAGTTTGGTTTTTTAGTGCTGTAAATGCATTTTCAGCTCGCGCTGTACACATTTGCTATGAGAGGCATTATCTCATAAGGGAAATATTGGACAATCAAATTAATGACTGCCCAGGCTTCAGGATGTCTTTTTACACTATATAAAGGTGGAAATTTACATTGGAAACGTTTAGTTTAGCTGTTAATGAAGTTTCGTTTTTTTAGTGCTGAAAATTCATTGTCTGCTGGCGCTGTACACTTTTTCTAAGTGTTGCAATATCTCATGAAGGAAATACTGGACAATCAAATTAATGACTTTCCAGGCTTCAGGATGCCTTTCTACACTATATAAAGGTAGAAATTTACATTGGAAACGTTTGGTTTAGCTGTTATAAAAGTTTGGTTTTTTAGTGCTGTAAATGCATTTTCAGCTCGCGCTGTACACATTTGCTATGAGAGGCATTATCTCATAAGGGAAATATTGGACAATCAAATTAATGACTGCCCAGGCTTCAGGATGTCTTTTTACACTATATAAAGGTGGAAATTTACATTGGAAACGTTTGGTTTAGCTGTTATAAAAGTTTGGTTTTTTAGTGCTGTAAATGCATTTTCAGCTCGCGCTGTACACATTTGCTATGAGAGGCATTATCTCATGAGGGAAATATTGGACAATCAAATTAATGGCTGCCCAGGCTTCAGGATGTCTTTTTACACTATATAAAGGTGGAAATTTACATTGGAAACGTTTAGTTTAGCTGTTAATGAAGTTTCGGTTTTTTAGTGCTGAAAATTCATTGTCTCCTGGCGCTGTACACTTTTTCTAAGTGTTGCAATATCTCATGAAGGAAATACTGGACAATCAAATTAATGACTTTCCAGGCTTCAGGATGCCTTTCTACACTATATAAAGGTGGAAATTTACATTGGAAACGTTTGGTTTAGCTGTTATAAAAGTTTGGTTTTTTAGTGCTGTAAATGCATTTTCAGCTCGCGCTGTACACATTTGCTATGAGAGGCATTATCTCATAAGGGAAATATTGGACAATCAAATTAATGACTGCCCAGGCTTCAGGATGTCTTTTTACACTATATAAAGGTGGAAATTTACATTGGAAACGTTTGGTTTAGCTGTTATAAAAGTTTGGTTTTTTAGTGCTGTAAATGCATTTTCAGCTCGCGCTGTACACATTTGCTTGAGAGGCATTATCTCATAAGGGAAATATTGGACAATCAAATTAATGACTGCCCAGGCTTCAGGATGTCTTTTTACACTATATAAAGGTGGAATTTACATTGGAAACGTTTGGTTTAGCTGTTATAAAAGTTTGGTTTTTTAGTGCTGAAAATGCATTTTCAGCTCGCACTGTACACATTTGCTATGTGAGGCATTATCTCATGAAGGAAATACTGGACAATCAAATTAATGACTTTCCAGGCTTCAGGATGCCTTTTTACACTATATAAAGGTGGAAATTTACATTGGAAACGTTTGGTTTAGCTGTTATAAAAGTTTGGTTTTTTAGTGCTGTAAATGCATTTTCAGCTCGCGCTGTACACATTTGCTATGAGAGGCATTATCTCATAAAGGAAATATTGGACAATCGAATTAATGACTGCCCAGGCTTCAGGATGTCTTTTTACACTATATAAAGGTGGAAATTTACATTGGAAACGTTTGGTTTAGCTGTTATAAAAGTTTGGTTTTTTAGTGCTGAAAATGCATTTTCAGCTCGCACTGTACACATTTGCTATGTGAGGCATTATCTCATAAGGGAAATACTGGACAATCAAATTAATGACTTCCCAGGCTTCAGGATGCCTTTTTACACTCTATAAATGTGGAAATTTACATTGGAAACGTTTGGTTTAGCTGTTAATGAAGTTTCGTTTTTTTAGTGCTGAAAATTCATTGTCTGCTGGCGCTGTACACTTTTTCTAAGTGTTGCAATATCTCATGAAGGAAATACTGGACAATCAAATTAATGACTTTCCAGGCTTCAGGATGCCTTTCTACACTATATAAAGGTGGAAATTTACATTGGAAACGTTTGGTTTAGCTGTTATAAAAGTTTGGTTTTTTAGTGCTGTAAATGCATTTTCAGCTCGCGCTGTACACATTTGCTATGAGAGGCATTATATCATAAGGGAAATATTGGACAATCAAATTAATGACTGCCCAGACTTCAGGATGTCTTTTTACACTATATAAAGGTGGAAATTTACATTGGAAACGTTTAGTTTAGCTGTTAATGAAGTTTCGTTTTTTTAGTGCTGAAAATTCATTGTCTGCTGGCGCTGTACACTTTTTCTAAGTGTTGCAATATCTCATGAAGGAAATACTGGACAATCAAATTAATGACTTTCCAGGCTTCAGGATGCCTTTCTACACTATATAAAGGTAGAAATTTACATTGGAAACGTTTGGTTTAGCTGTTATAAAAGTTTGGTTTTTTAGTGCTGTAAATGCATTTTCAGCTCGCGCTGTACACATTTGCTATGAGAGGCATTATCTCATAAGGGAAATATTGGACAATCAAATTAATGACTGCCCAGGCTTCAGGATGTCTTTTTACACTATATAAAGGTGGAAATTTACATTGGAAACGTTTAGTTTAGCTGTTATAAAAGTTTGTTTTTTAGTGCTGTAAATGCATTTTCAGCTCGCGCTGTACACATTTGCTATGTGAGGCATTATCTCATAAGGGAAATACTGGACAATCAAATTAATGACTGCCCAGGCTTCAGGATGTCTTTTTACACTATATAAAGGTGGAAATTTACATTGGAAACGTTTGGTTTAGCTGTTATTAAAAGTTTGGTTTTTTAGTGCTGAAAATGCATTTTCAGCTCGCACTGTACACATTTGCTATGTGAGGCATTATCTCATAAGGGAAATACTGGACAATCAAATTAATGACTTCCCAGGCTTCAGGATGCCTTTTTACACTCTATAAATGTGGAAATTTACATTGGAAACGTTTGGTTTAGCTGTTAATGAAGTTTCGTTTTTTTAGTGCTGAAAATTCATTGTCTGCTGGCGCTGTACACTTTTTCTAAGTGTTGCAATATCTCATGAAGGAAATACTGGACAATCAAATTAATGACTTTCCAGGCTTCAGGATGCCTTTCTACACTATATAAAGGTGGAAATTTACATTGGAAACGTTTGGTTTAGCTGTTATAAAAGTTTGGTTTTTTAGTGCTGTAAATGCATTTTCAGCTCGCGCTGTACACATTTGCTATGAGAGGCATTATATCATAAGGGAAATATTGGACAATCAAATTAATGACTGCCCAGACTTCAGGATGTCTTTTTACACTATATAAAGGTGGAAATTTACATTGGAAACGTTTAGTTTAGCTGTTAATGAAGTTTCGTTTTTTTAGTGCTGAAAATTCATTGTCTGCTGGCGCTGTACACTTTTTCTAAGTGTTGCAATATCTCATGAAGGAAATACTGGACAATCAAATTAATGACTTTCCAGGCTTCAGGATGCCTTTCTACACTATATAAAGGTAGAAATTTACATTGGAAACGTTTGGTTTAGCTGTTATAAAAGTTTGGTTTTTTAGTGCTGTAAATGCATTTTCAGCTCGCGCTGTACACATTTGCTATGAGAGGCATTATCTCATGAGGGAAATATTGGACAATCAAATTAATGGCTGCCCAGGCTTCAGGATGTCTTTTTACACTATATAAAGGTGGAAATTTACATTGGAAACGTTTAGTTTAGCTGTTAATGAAGTTTCGTTTTTTTAGTGCTGAAAATTCATTGTCTCCTGGCGCTGTACACTTTTTCTAAGTGTTGCAATATCTCATGAAGGAAATACTGGACAATCAAATTAATGACTTTCCAGGCTTCAGGATGCCTTTCTACACTATATAAAGGTGGAAATTTACATTGGAAACGTTTGGTTTAGCTGTTATAAAAGTTTGGTTTTTTAGTGCTGTAAATGCATTTTCAGCTCGCGCTGTACACATTTGCTATGAGAGGCATTATCTCATAAGGGAAATATTGGACAATCAAATTAATGACTGCCCAGGCTTCAGGATGTCTTTTTACACTATATAAAGGTGGAATTTACATTGGAAACGTTTGGTTTAGCTGTTATAAAAGTTTGGTTTTTTAGTGCTGAAAATGCATTTTCAGCTCGCACTGTACACATTTGCTATGTGAGGCATTATCTCATGAAGGAAATACTGGACAATCAAATTAATGACTTTCCAGGCTTCAGGATGCCTTTTTACACTATATAAAGGTGGAAATTTACATTGGAAACGTTTGGTTTAGCTGTTATAAAAGTTTGGTTTTTTAGTGCTGTAAATGCATTTTCAGCTCGCGCTGTACACATTTGCTATGAGAGGCATTATCTCATAAAGGAAATATTGGACAATCGAATTAATGACTGCCCAGGCTTCAGGATGTCTTTTTACACTATATGAAGGTGGAAATTTACATTGGAAACGTTTGGTTTAGCTGTTATAAAAGTTTGTTTTTTTAGTGCTGAAAATGCATTTTCAGCTCGCACTGTACACATTTGCTATGTGAGGCATTATCTCATAAGGGAAATACTGGACAATCAAATTAATGACTTCCCAGGCTTCAGGATGCCTTTTTACACTCTATAAATGTGGAAATTTACATTGGAAACGTTTGGTTTAGCTGTTAATGAAGTTTCGTTTTTTTAGTGCTGAAAATTCATTGTCTGCTGGCGCTGTACACCTTTTCTAAGTGTTGCAATATCTCATGAAGGAAATACTGGACAATCAAATTAATGACTTTCCAGGCTTCAGGATGCCTTTCTACACTATATAAAGGTGGAAATTTACATTGGAAACGTTTGGTTTAGCTGTTATAAAAGTTTGGTTTTTTAGTGCTGTAAATGCATTTTCAGCTCGCGCTGTACACATTTGCTATGAGAGGCATTATCTCATAAGGGAAATATTGGACAATCAAATTAATGACTGCCCAGGCTTCAGGATGTCCTTTTACACTATATAAAGGTGGAAATTTACATTGGAAACGTTTGGTTTAGCTGTTATAAAAGTTTGGTTTTTTAGTGCTGTAAATGCATTTTCAGCTCGCGCTGTACACATTTGCTTGAGAGGCATTATCTCATAAGGGAAATATTGGACAATCAAATTAATGACTGCCCAGGCTTCAGGATGTCTTTTTACACTATATAAAGGTGGAATTTACATTGGAAACGTTTGGTTTAGCTGTTATAAAAGTTTGGTTTTTTAGTGCTGAAAATGCATTTTCAGCTCGCACTGTACACATTTGCTATGTGAGGCATTATCTCATGAAGGAAATACTGGACAATCAAATTAATGACTTTCCAGGCTTCAGGATGCCTTTTTACACTATATAAAGGTGGAAATTTACATTGGAAACGTTTGGTTTAGCTGTTATAAAAGTTTGGTTTTTTAGTGCTGTAAATGCATTTTCAGCTCGCGCTGTACACATTTGCTATGAGAGGCATTATCTCATAAAGGAAATATTGGACAATCGAATTAATGACTGCCCAGGCTTCAGGATGTCTTTTTACACTATATAAAGGTGGAAATTTACATTGGAAACGTTTGGTTTAGCTGTTATAAAAGTTTGGTTTTTTAGTGCTGAAAATGCATTTTCAGCTCGCACTGTACACATTTGCTATGTGAGGCATTATCTCATAAGGGAAATACTGGACAATCAAATTAATGACTTCCCAGGCTTCAGGATGCCTTTTTACACTCTATAAATGTGGAAATTTACATTGGAAACGTTTGGTTTAGCTGTTAATGAAGTTTCGTTTTTTTAGTGCTGAAAATTCATTGTCTGCTGGCGCTGTACACTTTTTCTAAGTGTTGCAATATCTCATGAAGGAAATACTGGACAATCAAATTAATGACTTTCCAGGCTTCAGGATGCCTTTCTACACTATATAAAGGTGGAAATTTACATTGGAAACGTTTGGTTTAGCTGTTATAAAAGTTTGGTTTTTTAGTGCTGTAAATGCATTTTCAGCTCGCGCTGTACACATTTGCTATGAGAGGCATTATATCATAAGGGAAATATTGGACAATCAAATTAATGACTGCCCAGACTTCAGGATGTCTTTTTACACTATATAAAGGTGGAAATTTACATTGGAAACGTTTAGTTTAGCTGTTAATGAAGTTTCGTTTTTTTAGTGCTGAAAATTCATTGTCTGCTGGCGCTGTACACTTTTTCTAAGTGTTGCAATATCTCATGAAGGAAATACTGGACAATCAAATTAATGACTTTCCAGGCTTCAGGATGCCTTTCTACACTATATAAAGGTAGAAATTTACATTGGAAACGTTTGGTTTAGCTGTTATAAAAGTTTGGTTTTTTAGTGCTGTAAATGCATTTTCAGCTCGCGCTGTACACATTTGCTATGAGAGGCATTATCTCATAAGGGAAATATTGGACAATCAAATTAATGACTGCCCAGGCTTCAGGATGTCTTTTTACACTATATAAAGGTGGAAATTTACATTGGAAACGTTTGGTTTAGCTGTTATAAAAGTTTGGTTTTTTAGTGCTGTAAATGCATTTTCAGCTCGCGCTGGACACATTTGCTATGAGAGGCCTTATCTCATAAGGGAAATATTGGACAATCAAATTAATGGCTGCCCAGGCTTCAGGATGTCTTTTTACACTATATAAATGTGGAAATTTACATTGGAAACGTTTGGTTTAGCTGTTAATGAAGTTTCGTTTTTTTAGTGCTGAAAATTCATTGTCTGCTGGCGCTGTACACTTTTTCTAAGTGTTGCAATATCTCATGAAGGAAATACTGGACAATCAAATTAATGACTTTCCAGGCTTCAGGATGCCTTTCTACACTATATAAAGGTGGAAATTTACATTGGAAACGTTTGGTTTAGCTGTTATAAAAGTTTGTTTTTTTAGTGCTGTAAATGCATTTTCAGCTCGCGCTGTACACATTTGCTATGAGAGGCATTATCTCATCAGGGAAATATTGGACAATCAAATTAATGACTGCCCAGGCTTCGGGATGTCTTTTTACACTATATAAAGGTGGAAATTTACATTGGAAACGTTTAGTTTAGCTGTTATAAAAGTTTGTTTTTTTAGTGCTGTAAATGCATTTTCAGCTCGCGCTGTACACATTTGCTATGTGAGGCATTATCTCATAAGGGAAATACTGGACAATCAAATTAATGACTGCCCAGGCTTCAGGATGTCTTTTTACACTATATAAAGGTGGAAATTTACATTGGAAACGTTTGGTTTAGCTGTTATAAAAGTTTGGTTTTTTAGTGCTGAAAATGCATTTTCAGCTCGCACTGTACACATTTGCTATGTGAGGCATTATCTCATAAGGGAAATACTGGACAATCAAATTAATGACTTCCCAGGCTTCAGGATGCCCTTTTACACTCTATAAATGTGGAAATTTACATTGGAAACGTTTGGTTTAGCTGTTAATGAAGTTTCGTTTTTTTAGTGCTGAAAATTCATTGTCTGCTGGCGCTGTACACTTTTTCTAAGTGTTGCAATATCTCATGAAGGAAATACTGGACAATAAAATTAATGACTTTCCAGGCTTCAGGATGCCTTTCTACACTATATAAATGTGGAAATTTACATTGGAAACGTTTGGTTTAGCTGTTATAAAAGTTTGGTTTTTTAGTGCTGTAAATGCATTTTCAGCTCGCGCTGTACACATTTGCTATGAGAGGCATTATCTCATAAGGGAAATATTGGACAATCAAATTAATGACTGCCCAGGCTTCAGGATGTCTTTTTACACTATATAAAGGTGGAAATTTACATTGGAAACGTTTAGTTTAGCTGTTAATGAAGTTTCGTTTTTTTAGTGCTGAAAATTCATTGTCTGCTGGCGCTGTACACTTTTTCTAAGTGTTGCAATATCTCATGAAGGAAATACTGGACAATCAAATTAATGACTTTCCAGGCTTCAGGATGCCTTTCTACACTATATAAAGGTAGAAATTTACATTGGAAACGTTTGGTTTAGCTGTTATAAAAGTTTGGTTTTTTAGTGCTGTAAATGCATTTTCAGCTCGCGCTGTACACATTTGCTATGAGAGGCATTATCTCATAAGGGAAATATTGGACAATCAAATTAATGACTGCCCAGGCTTCAGGATGTCTTTTTACACTATATAAAGGTGGAAATTTACATTGGAAACGTTTGGTTTAGCTGTTATAAAAGTTTGTTTTTTTAGTGCTGAAAATGCATTTTCAGCTCGCACTGTACACATTTGCTATGTGAGGCATTATCTCATAAGGGAAATACTGGACAATCAAATTAATGACTTCCCAGGCTTCAGGATGCCTTTTAACACTCTATAAATGTGGAAATTTACATTGGAAACGTTTGGTTTAGCTGTTAATGAAGTTTCATTTTTTTAGTGCTGAAAATTCATTGTCTGCTGGCGCTGTCATGATCCGCGTCGGACATGACTGGGGTTTTGTTATTGTTTTCATGTTCATGCGGTTTTGTTATTGTTTTCTTCACCTCCCGGCCATGTGCACTTGTTATTGTTTTGATCTGCTGAGTAGGGGCGTTTCCCCTCAGCACCTCGCCCTCACCAGCCACGCACCTGTTCCCCGTTATCATCAACACACCTGATTCCCATCTGCTCCCCTATTGACTGGACTATTTAAACACCTCACTCCGACAACCCATGGTCGGAACATTACTCCTGCTGCTTCATTTGGACTGTCACGACCGCTCCCTGATCTCGTTCACGCTCATGTTCTCGCTTCGCTCCCGCTCTTGCTCCCGCTCTTGCTCCCGCTCCCGCTCTTTTCCCTAGTTTTGGTCACTGTCTTCGTTCCTCGGTTTTTGTTCTGTTTAGTCAAGTTTAGTTCGTCATAGTCATTTTGCACCCTGCCACGTTTGTTTGTCCACGCCATGTTATTTGTCCTCATTGATTAATTTAATAAATTCCTTTTAGTTTACCCTTTTCCCTGCTTCCTCGCACCTCTGGGTCCACCTCCTCCTCGCCCACCGGCGAGCAAACCTGACAGAATGTTCCGACCCCAACTACGGACCCTGCGGGAAGCTCTCGGCGACGTCATCGTCGTCGCCGATCGGACAACCGCTCATCAGCCTGCCGACCAGCCCCGTACCTCGTCTGTTGCTTCCTCTGCGTCTCACGGTATTAAAATCGACGGCCTCCCTGTCATACCCCCTCACCTGATTATTGATTCCGATTATGACGATGATTTTGAGCACCAAGCCTTTTCACCCCCTCACGATTCAAGTAAGTCCGGTTACGAGTATGATTTTGAGCACCTTGCCCCTCACATTTTTTCCGATCCCGATCACGACTATGATTTTGCATATATTGCCACTCTCTTAGTCGCCCAGCGCAACGCTGAGTTGTTTTTGAGCCGTCACCTTCCTTCCCCCCAACCATTTCTGTCACCTTCGTCATTTGAGTTTTTTGAGACCACCTCCCACGTTACCTCGCGTTGTTCACCACGTCCAAAGTCACGTAAGTCACGGTCCCGTCGCTCCCCTCGTCCACCGTCGCTTTCCGCACCTGATCACGTTCCCCTTGCGCATCATAGCTCACGTTCACCAGCACCCATAGTCTCGGTCCCTCGTGTCTCCCATTCCCCTGATTCCCTATGGCGGCAGGCTGATAGGGATCAGTTCCCCCGTCTCGGCTGCGCCCGGCCCGCCTGCTGCGCCCGGCCCGCCGCAGCCTCCCCGTCAGCGGCACAGACCATGCCGCCTCCACGTCAGCTGCTGCCACCCACGCCGCCTCCACGTCAGCTGCTGAGCCCCGTCCCGCCTCCACGTCGGCTGCTGAGCCCCGTCCCGGCTCCCCGCCGGCTGCTGAGCCCCGTCCCGGCTCCCCGCCGGCTGCTGAGCCCGGTCCTGGCTCCCCGCCAGCTGCTGAGCCCCGTCCCGGCTCCCCGCCAGCTGCTGAGCCCCGTCCCGGCTCCCCGCCAGCTGCTGAGCCCCGTCCCGGCTCCCCGCCAGCTGCTGAGCCCCGTCCCGGCTCCCCGCCAGCTGCTGAGCCCCGTCCCGGCTCCCCGCCAGCTGCTGAGCCCCGTCCCGGCGCTTCAAGTCCCTGTTCCGGCGGCGCATGTCCCGCGTCCGCCCCAAGTCCACGTTCAGGCGGAGCAGACCCTGCGTCCGTCCCAAGTTCACGTTCCGGCGGAGCACGTCGTGCGTCCGTCCCAGGTTCACGTTCAGGCGGAGCACGTTGTGCGTCCGTCCCAGGTTCACGTTCAGGCGGAGCACGTTGTGCGTCCGTCCCAGGTTCACGTTCAGGCGGAGCACGTTGTGCGTCCGTCCCAAGTTCACGTTCAGGCGGAGCACGTTATGCGTCCGTCCCAGGTTCACGTTCAGGCGGAGCACGTTGTGCGTCCGTCCCAGGTTCACGTTCAGGCGGAGCACGTTGTGCGTCCGCCCCAGGTTCACGTTCAGGCGGAGCACGTTGTGCGTCCGCCCCAAGCTCACGTTCCGGCGGAGCCTGTCCCGCGTCCGCTTCCGGTCAAGGATCCGACGGCGCCTGTCCTGCGCCCGTCTCGAGGACCAGCCGCCGCTCCACGTTCCTGTCTCCGCGGGGCTCGAGGTCCAGCCGCCGCTCCACGTTCCTGTCTCGGCGGGGCTCGAGGACCAGCCGCCGCTCCACGTTCCTGCCTCGGCGGGGCTCGAGGACCAGCCGCCGCTCCACGTTCCTGCCTCGGCGGGGCTCGAGGACCAGCCGCCGCTCCACCTTCCTGCCTCGGCGGGGGTCGACGACCAGGCGCCGCTCCACCTTCCTGCCTCGGCGGGGGTCGACGACCAGGCGCCGCTCCACGTTCCTGCCTCGGCGGGATTCGACGACCCGCCGCCGCTCCACGTTCCTGTCTCGGCGGGGCTCGACGACCAGACGCCGCTCCACGTTCCTGTCTCGGGTGCGCCCGGACGTCCACCTGAATGGCCACGGGTGGACTTATTGATCGGGCCTCCCGGACGTCCGCCCGAATGGCCCCGTCGGGACTCGCTGGTCTGGCCCCCTGGACATCCGCCAGACCGGTCTCGTTCGCGGACCTTGGTCCCACCTCCCGACCCCTTCCGCCCACCCTCGTTCTTGGACAATTTTGGGGTTCCTTTTTTTTGTGTTTTTTTTTTTTCTCCGTGTTTGTTTTTTTTTTGGGACGTCTGGAATCCGTCCCTTGAGGGGGGGGTACTGTCATGATCCGCGTCGGACATGACTGGGGTTTTGTTATTGTTTTCATGTTCATGCGGTTTTGTTATTGTTTTCTTCACCTCCCGGCCATGTGCACTTGTTATTGTTTTGATCTGCTGAGTAGGGGCGTTTCCCCTCAGCACCTCGCCCTCACCAGCCACGCACCTGTTCCCCGTTATCATCAACACACCTGATTCCCATCTGCTCCCCTATTGACTGGACTATTTAAACACCTCACTCCGACAACCCATGGTCGGAACATTACTCCTGCTGCTTCATTTGGACTGTCACGACCGCTCCCTGATCTCGTTCACGCTCATGTTCTCGCTTCGCTCCCGCTCTTGCTCCCGCTCTTGCTCCCGCTCTTTTCCCTAGTTTTGGTCACTGTCTTCGTTCCTCGGTTTTTGTTCTGTTTAGTCAAGTTTAGTTCGTCATAGTCATTTTGCACCCTGCCACGTTTGTTTGTCCACGCCATGTTATTTGTCCTCATTGATTAATTTAATAAATTCCTTTTAGTTTACCCTTTTCCCTGCTTCCTCGCACCTCTGGGTCCACCTCCTCCTCGCCCACCGGCGAGCAAACCTGACAGGCGCTGTACACTTTTTCTAAGTGTTGCAATATCTCATGAAGGAAATACTGGACAATCAAATTAATGACTTTCCAGGCTTCAGGATGCCTTTCTACACTATATAAAGGTGGAAATTTACATTGGAAACGTTTGGTTTAGCTGTTATAAAAGTTTGGTTTTTTAGTGCTGTAAATGCATTTTCAGCTCGCGCTGTACACATTTGCTATGAGAGGCATTATCTCATAAGGGAAATATTGGACAATCAAATTAATGACTGCCCAGGCTTCAGGATGTCTTTTTACACTATATAAAGGTGGAAATTTACATTGGAAACGTTTGGTTTAGCTGTGATAAAAGTTTGTTTTTTTTAGTGCTGAAAATGCATTTTCAGCTCGCACTGTACACATTTGCTATGTGAGGCATTATCTCATAAGGGAAATACTGGACAATCAAATTAATGACTGCCCAGGCTTCAGGATGTCTTTTTACACTATCTAAAGGTGGAAATTTACATTGGAAACGTTTGGTTTAGCTGTTATAAAAGTTTGGTTTTTTAGTGCTGAAAATGCATTTTCAGCTCGCACTGCACACATTTGCTATATGAGGCATTATCTCATAAGGGAAATACTGGACAATCAAATTAATGACTTCCCAGGCTTCAGGATGCCTTTTTACACTCTATAAATGTGGAAATTTACATTGGAAACGTTTGGTTTAGCTGTTAATGAAGTTTCGTTTTTTAAGTGCTGAAAATTCATTGTCTGCTGGCGCTGTACACTTTTTCTAAGTGTTGCAATATCTCATGAAGGAAATACTGGACAATCAAATTAATGACTTTCCAGGCTTCAGGATGCCTTTCTACACTATATAAAGGTGGAAATTTACATTTGAAACGTTTGGTTTAGCTGTTATAAAAGTTTGGTTTTTTAGTGCTGTAAATGCATTTTCAGCTCGCGCTGTACACATTTGCTATGAGAGGCATTATCTCATAAGGGAAATATTGGACAATCAAATTAATGACTGCCCAGGCTTCAGGATGTCTTTTTACACTATATAAAGGTGGAAATATACATTGGAAACGTTTAGTTTAGCTGTTAATGAAGTTTCGTTTTTTTAGTGCTGAAAATTCATTGTCTGCTGGCGCTGTACACTTTTTCTAAGTGTTGCAATATCTCATGAAGGAAATACTGGACAATCAAATTAATGACTTTCCAGGCTTCAGGATGCCTTTCTACACTATATAAAGGTGGAAATTTACATTGGAAACGTTTGGTTTAGCTGTTATAAAAGTTTGGTTTTTTAGTGCTGTAAATGCATTTTCAGCTCGCGCTGTACACATTTGCTATGAGAGGCATTATCTCATAAGGGAAATATTGGACAATCAAATTAATGACTGCCCAGGCTTCAGGATGTCTTTTTACACTATATAAAGGTGGAAATTTACATTGGAAACGTTTGGTTTAGCTGTTATAAAAGTTTGGTTTTTTAGTGCTGTAAATGCATTTTCAGCTCGCGCTGTACACATTTGCTATGAGAGGCATTATCTCATAAGGGAAATATTGGACAATCAAATGAATGACTGCCCAGGCTTCAGTATGTCTTTTTACACTATATAAAGGTGGAAATTTACATTGGAAACGTTTGGTTTAGCTGTTATAAAAGTTTGTTTTTTTAGTGCTGAAAATGCATTTTCAGCTCGCACTGTACACATTTGCTATGTGAGGCATTATCTCATAAGGGAAATACTGGACAATCAAATTAATGACTTCCCAGGCTTCAGGATGCCTTTTTACACTCTATAAATGTGGAAATTTACATTGGAAACGTTTGGTTTAGCTGTTAATGAAGTTTCGTTTTTTAGTGCTGAAAATTCATTGTCTGCTGGCGCTGTACACTTTTTCTAAGTGTTGCAATATCTCATGAAGGAAATACTGGACAATCAAATTAATGACTTTCCAGGCTTCAGGATGCCTTTTTACACTATATAAAGGTGGAAATTTACATTGGAAACGTTTGGTTTAGCTGTTATAAAAGTTTGGTTTTTTAGTGCTGTAAATGCATTTTCAGCTCGCGCTGTACACATTTGCTATGAGAGGCATTATCTCATAAGGGAAATATTGGACAATCAAATTAATGACTGCCCAGGCTTCAGGATGTCTTTTTACACTATATAAAGGTGGAAATTTACATTGGAAACGTTTAGTTTAGCTGTTATAAAAGTTTGTTTTTTTAGTGCTGTAAATGCATACTTTTTGTAAATGCATTTTCAGCACTAAAAAAACATACTTTTATAACAGCTAAACCAAACGTTTCCAATGTAAATTTCCACCTTTATATAGTGTAAAAAGACATCCTGAAGCCTGGGCAGTCATTAATTTGATTGTCCAATATTTCCCTTATGAGATAATGCCTCTCATAGCAAATGTGTACAGCGCGAGCTGAAAATGCATTTACAGCACTAAAAAACCAAACTTTTATAACAGCTAAACCAAACGTTTCCAATGTAAATTTCCACCTTTATATAGTGTAAAAAAACATCCTGAAGCCTGGGCAGTCATTAATTTGATTGTCCAATATTTCCCTTATGAGATAATGCCTCTCATAGCAAATGTGTACAGCGCGAGCTGAAAATGCATTTACAGCACTAAAAAAACAAACTTTTATAACAGCTAAACCAAACGTTTCCAATGTAAATTTCCACCTTTATATAGTGTAGAAAGGCATCCTGAAGCCTGGAAAGTCATTAATTTGATTGTCCAGTATTTCCTACATGAGATATTGCAACACTTAGAAAAAGTGTACAGCGCCAGCAGACAATGAATTTGCAGCACTAAAAAAACTAAACTTCATTTACAGCTAAACCAAACGTTTCCAATGTAAATTTCCACATTTATATAGTGTAAAAAGGCATCCTGAAGCCTGGGAAGTCATTAATTTGATTGTCCAGTATTTCCCTTATGAGATAATGCCTCACATAGCAAATGTGTACAGCACGAGCTGAAAATGCATTTACAGCACTAAAAAAACAAACTTTTATAACAGCTAAACTAAACGTTTCCAATGTAAATTTTCACCTTTATATAGTGTAAAAAGACATCCTGAAGCCTGGGCAGTCATTAATTTGATTGTCCAATATTTCCCTTATGAGATAATGCCTCTCATAGCAAATGTGTACAGCGCGAGCTGAAAATGCATTTACAGCACTAAAAAACCAAACTTTTATAACAGCTAAAACAAACGTTTCCAATGTAAATTTCCACCTTTATATAGTGTAGAAAGGCATCCTGAAGCCTGGAAAGTCATTAATTTGATTGTCCAGTATTTCCTTCATGAGATATTGCAACACTTAGAAAAAGTGTACAGCGCCAGCAGACAATGAATTTGCAGCACTAAAAAAACGAAACTTCATTAACAGCTAAACCAAACGTTTCCAATGTAAATTTCCACCTTTATATAGTGTAAAAAGATATCCTGAAGCCTGGGCAGTCATTAATTTGATTGTCCAATATTTTCCTTATGAGATAATGCCTCTCATAGCAAATGTGTACAGCGCGAGCTGAAAATGCATTTACAGCACTAAAAAACCAAACTTTTATAACAGCTAAACCAAACGTTTCCAATGTAAATTTCCACAATTATATAGTGTAAAAAGGTCTCCTGAAGCCTGGGAAGTCATTAATTTGATTGTCCAGCATTTCCATTATGAGATAATGTCTCACATAGCAAATGTGTACAGCGCGAGCTGAAAATGCATTTACAGCACTAAAAAACCAAACTTTTATAACAGCTAAACCAAACGTTTACAATGTAAATTTCCACCTTTATACAGTGTAAAAAGGCATCCTGAAGCCTGGAAAGTCATTAATTTGATTGTCCAGTATTTCCTTCATGAGAAAATGCAACACTTAGAAAAAGTGTACAGCGCCAGCAGACAATGAATTTGCAGCACTAAAAAAACGAAACTTCATTAACAGCTAAACCAAACGTTTCCAATGTAAATTTCCACATTTATATAGTGTAAAAAGGCGTCCTGAAGCCTGGGAAGTCAATAATTTGATTGTCCATTATTTCCCTTATGAGATAATGCCTCACATAGCAAATGTGTACAGCGCGAGCTGAAAATGCATTTACAGCACTAAAAAAACAAACTTTTATAACAGCTAAACTAAACGTTTCCAATGTAAATTTCCACCTCTATATAGTGTAAAAAGGTCTCCTGAAGCCTGGTAAGTCATTAATTTGATTGTCCAGTATTTCCCTTATGGGATAATGCCTCACATAGCAAATGTGTACAGCGCGAGCTGAAAATGCATTTACAGCACTAAAAAACCAAACGTTTATAACAGCTAAACCAAACGTTTCCAATGTAAATTTCCACCTTTATATAGTGTAAAAAGGCATCCTGAAGCCTGGAAAGTCATTAATTTGATTGTCCAGTATTTCCTTCATGAGATATTGCAACACTTAGAAAAAGTGTACAGCGCCAGCAGACAATGAATTTGCAGCACTAAAAAAACGAAACTTCATTAACAGCTAAACCAAACGTTTCCAATGTAAATTTCCACATTTATATCATGTAAAAAGGCATCCTGAAGCCTGGGAAGTCATTAATTTGATTGTCCAGTATTTCCTTCATGAGATATTGCAACACTTAGAAAAAGTGTACAGCGCCAGCAGACAATGAATTTGCAGCACTAAAAAAACGAAACTTCATTAACAGCTAAACCAAACGTTTCCAATGTAAATTTCCACATTTATATAGTGTAAAAAGGCATCCTGAAGCCTGGGAAGTCATTAATTTGATTGTCCAGTATTTCCCTTATGAGATAATGCCTCACATAGCAAATGTGTACAGCGCGAGCTGAAAATGCATTTACAGCACTAAAAAAACTAACTTTTATAACAGCTAAACTAAACGTTTCCAATGTAAATTTCCACCTTTATATAGTGTAAAAAAGACATCCTGAAGCCTGGGCAGTCATTAATTTGATTGTCCAATATTTCCCTTATGAGATAATGCCTCACACAGCATTTACAGCACTAAAAAACCAAACTTTTATAACAGCTAAACCAAACGTGTCCAATGTAAATTTCCACCTTTATATAGTGTAGAAAGGCATCCTGAAGCCTGGAAAGTCATGAATTTGATTGTCCAGTATTTCCTTCATGAGATATTGCAACACTTAGAAAAAGTGTCCAGCGCCAGCAGACAATGAATTTGCAGCACTAAAAAAACGAAACTTCATTTCCAGCTAAACCAAACGTTTCCAATGTAAATTTCCACATTTATATAGTGTAAAAAGGCATCCTGAAGCCTGGGAAGTCATTAATTTGATTGTCCAGTATTTCCCTTATGAGATAATGCCTCACATAGCAAATGTGTACAGCGCGAGCTGAAAATGCATTTACAGCACTAAAAAAACAAACTTTTATAACAGCTAAACTAAACGTTTCCAATGTAAATTTTCACCTTTATATAGTGTAAAAAGACATCCTGAAGCCTGGGCAGTCATTAATTTGATTGTCCAATATTTCCCTTATGAGATAATGCCTCTCATAGCAAATATGTACAGCGCGAGCTGAAAATGCATTTACAGCACTAAAAAACCAAACTTTTATAACAGCTAAACCAAACGTTTCCAATGTAAATTTCCACCTTTATAGAGTGTAGAAAGGCATCCTGAAGCCTGGAAAGTCATTAATTTGATTGTCCAGTATTTCCTTCATGAGATATTGCAACACTTAGAAAAAGTGTACAGCGCCAGCAGACAATGAATTTGCAGCACTAAAAAAACGAAACTTCATTAACAGCTAAACCAAACGTTTCCAATGTAAATTTCCACCTTTATATAGTGTAGAAAGGCATCCTGAAGCCTGGGCAGTCATTAATTTGATTGTCCAATATTTCCCTTATGAGATAATGCCTCTCATAGCAAATGTGTACAGCGTGAGCTGAAAATGCATTTACAGCACAAAAAAAACAAACTTTTATAACAGCTAAACCAAACGTTTCCAATGTAAATTTCCACCTTTATATAGTGTAAAAAGACATCCTGAAGCCTGGGAAGTCATTAATTTGATTGCCCAGTATTTCCCTTATGAGATAATGCCTCACCATAGCAAATGTGTACAGCGCGAGCTGAAAATGCATTTACAGCACTAAAAAACCAAACTTTTATAACAGCTAAACCAAACGTTTCCAATGTAAATTTCCACCTTTATACAGTGTAAAAAGGCATCCTGAAGCCTGGGAAGTCATTAATTTGATTGTCCAGTATTTCCCTTTTGAGATAATGCCTCACATAGCAAATGTGTACAGCGCGAGCTGAAAATGCATTTACAGCACTAAAAAACCAAACTTTTATAACAGCTAAACCAAACGTTTCCAATGTAAATTTCCACCTTTATATAGTGTAAAAAGGCATCCTGAAGCCTGGGAAGTCATTAATTTGATTGTCCAGTATTTCCCTTATGAGATAATGCCTCACATAGCAAATGTGTACAGCGCGAGCTGAGAATGCATTTACAGCACTAAAAAAACAAACTTTTATAACAGCTAAACCAAACGTTTCCAATGTAAATTTCCACCTTTATATAGTGTAGAAAGGCATCCTGAAGCCTGGAAAGTCATTAATTTGATTGTCCAGTATTTCCTTCATGAGATATTGCAACACTTAGAAAAAGTGTACAGCGCCAGCAGACAATGAATTTGCAGCACTAAAAAAACGAAACTTCATTAACAGCTAAACCAAACGTTTCCAATGTAAATTTCCACATTTATATAGTGTAAAAAGGCATCCTGAAGCCTGGGAAGTCATTAATTTGATTGTCCAGTATTTCCTTCATGAGATATTGCAACACTTAGAAAAAGTGTACAGCGCCAGCAGACAATGAATTTGCAGCACTAAAAAAACGAAACTTCATTAACAGCTAAACCAAACGTTTCCAATGTAAATTTCCACATTTATATAGTGTAAAAATGCATCCTGAAGCCTGGGAAGTCATTAATTTCTTTGTCCAGTATTTCCTTCATGAGATACAGCAACACTTAGAAAAAGTCTGTGTGACAGCCTGGAGAGACTGCTGACAGGAGGGAATAGACCCCACTGGGGCTGACATGGGCTAGCTACCCATGCTGGCAGTCTCTGACACTGTGTTCAGTTTGTTGGAGACACCCGCCAAGTGCTACAGAAAGTCTACAAAGAATGACACCCCTACAGCCTGCGAGAGCGGGGGCGCAAGATGGCTCAATGACTGACCACACGGTTACAGACCTAGGAACAAACATGACTACGAGCAAGAACACGGTGCATGAGACAATGGCAGCAGGACACTCACTTCAGGTCTGCACCTGTGGCTGGGCAAAAGTAACATCAGTTACAGGGTTGAAGATCCACCAAGGAAAGAAGCGGTGTTTGGGAAAGCCGAGTCAAGGGCCTCGCATTGACCAATACTTCTTACGAAGTAATGCGTCAAATCAGTCGAGTGAAGCACAGCGACGGGAAAAAACCCAAAGTTCGCAGAGCATCAGCCCCCCTGTCACTGAGGAGGGTATTATAAACACAGAATTGCAGGAGGTAGAACCCACCCAGCCACAGAGACCTCCCAAAGAGAACAAGATCAAAGGGCACAGACAGAGTGTGAGGTGGCCCAAAACTATTGAGAAGAGAGAGTGGGAAACCGTCAATAACGACCTGGTGAAAATGTTGGAGCAACAAGTGGGCACTGCAGAGAGAAAGCTGGAACACATCGGTGACATCATCTACCACTATGGAGAGGAGCGCTTTGGAGTGAACAGCTGGAAAACCACCAACAAAATACCACCACCAACCAAACCTAGGAGGCAACAAGAGATAGAGAGACTGATCAGGGAAAGAAGGGACCTGCGGAAACAGTGGAGAAAAGCCTCTGATCCAGAGAGAGAAGGTCCCATGCTGCTCCATGGGGACATCAAGCTCCGGTTGAAAACCTTACGAAGAGCAGAGAACTTGAGGAAACTTCGCAGGAAGAAGGAACACACAAGAACCCTGTTCTATAAAAATCCCTTCAAGTTTGTCAAAGATCTCTTCGCTAAGGACAAAAGCGGGTTCCTGCAAACTTCAAAGAAGGAACTTGAAGAGCACCTGGAAAAGGTCTACCAAGACACGAAAAGGCATGAACAGCTAGCCATCCCACATGATATCCCCCCCATTCGACCACCAGAGGTCAACATCGAGACCGGCCCTCCAAAATGGAAAGAAGTGGAGAACATGGTGGGCGTGCAAGATCAGGATCTGCACCAGGACCAAATGGAGTGTCATATAAGCTCTACAAGAACTCACCAGATGTCCTACGCTATCTTTGGAGGCTAATGAGAATCGTCTGGCAGAAGGGGATAATACCAAAGGCATGGCGAAGGGCTGGAGGTGTACTAATTCCAAAAGAGAAGGACGCAGATATCAGTCAATTTCGGCCAATCAGCCTTCTCAACGTTGAAGGGAAAATCTTTTTCAGCGTCTTGACACACACCACCTACCTGGAGAAAAAACGAGTACATTGACACATCCGTACAAAAGGCTGGAATTTCTGGATTCTCTGGCTGCTTGGAGCACACCAGTATGATCTGGCATCAGATTCAAGCAGCGAAGAAGAACAAAGGGGATCTTCATGTCATCTTTCTCGACCTAGCCAATGCCTTTGGTTCAGTTCCGCATAGCCTTCTCTGGGAGTCCTTCAACTTCTTCCGCGTTCCAACATCCATCACTACCTTGGTAAAATCCTACTTTGAAGACCTGCAGCTGTGCTTCACAACACCCGACTTCAAAACATCATGGCAGCAAGTAGAAGTAGGCATCATGGCAGGTTGCACGATCTCACCCCTGGCCTTTACAATGGCCATGGAGGTCATCATCAGGGCCTCAAAATGGGTGGCGGGGTGAGCGAACCAGGAACGGGATCCGCCTTCCACCGTCCGAGTATATATGGACGACATGACCACTCTGACCACCACTGCAGCTTGCACCAGGCGGCTACTTGGTAAGCTGCAGGAAAACATCAGCTGGGCCCGGATGAAAATCAAGCCGAACAAGTCACGTAGCATCTCGATAATCAAGGGAGAGCTAAAAGACGTGAAGTTCTGCATTGGTGACGAACCAATACCAACGGTGGCAGAACAACCTGTCAAAAGCCTGGGCAGATGGTATGACTCAAGTCTTAAGGATAAAAACCAGGTGCAGCAGCTAAGACAGGATATCATCAACGACCTGAACAACATCAACAAGACTCCACTACCAGGGAAGCTCAAGCTCTGGTGTCTGCAATTTGGGCTTCTCCCTCTCGTGATGTGGCCACTCACTGTCTACGAGGTCCCACTAACAACTGTGGAGAAGATGGAGCGAGCCATCACAGTATATGTGAAACAGTGGCTTGGTGTCCCACGCTGTCTGAATAACATCAGCCTCTATGGCAAAGGAGTCCTCGAACTGCCCATCACAAGTCTCACTGAAGAATACAAGTGCTCTAAAGTGAGACTACAGATGACGCTGACGGACTCCAGAGACCGGACCATCAGTGAAACGGCACCACCCCTGTCAACTGCACGGAAATGGACACCATCCAGTGCAGTGCAGCATGCCACAGCAGCCCTGAGGCACAGCGATATTGTGGGACACGTCCAGAGGGGAAGAGGAGGCTTTGGCCTTACAGCAAGCAAACCAACTTGGTGTAAGGCCTCAACCGTAGAGAGGAAAAAAATGGTCGTGGAGGAGGTGCGCCGCCAGGAAGAGGCTGAAAGGTCTGCAAAGGCTGTCTCACTTGCCAAGCAGGGACAGTGGATGAGGTGGGAAGGCCTGGAGAAAAGAAAGCTTGGCTGGAGGGATCTCTGGGAGATGGAAGCTAGCAACATCAGCTTCATCATCAGAGCTACCAATGACGTGCTGCCATCCCCAAAAAACCTCCACCAGTGGTATGGCGAAGATCCAACCTGTGCCCTCTGCCCAACACCAGCAACTCTCAAACACATCCTGACTGGTTGTAAGACCAGCCTCACACAAGGCCGCTATACCTGGAGGCACAACCAGGTCCTCAAGAGCTTGGCAGCAGTGCTTGAAAGCAGGAGAACTACCATCAACTCCTTGCCCTTAAGAGCCACCACTACCATTACAGCACCAAAATTTGTCCGAGAGGGACAGGAAAAGCCCAACCATCCTTTTCTCAAGCCAGAAGTTGGTCAGCTAACCAAGGCTCGGGATTGGAAGATGCTGGTCGATATAGGTCAGCAACTAATCTTCCCAGCAGAGATTGCAACCACCACCCTAAGGCCAGACTTAGTGCTGTGGTCCCATTCATTGAAGACTGTCTACATTGCAGAGCTCACAGTCCCGTGGGAAAATGCAGTTGAAGAGGCCTATGAGCGTAAGAAGTTGCGCTACACTGAACTGGCGGCGGACGCACAACAACGAGGGTGGAAAGCCAAGGTCTATCCCGTCGAAGTTGGATGCAGAGGGTTTCTGGCCTCATCAACCATCAAGCTGCTGAAAGACCTGGGAATCCATGGACAGGCTCTGCGGCACACAGTCAGATCGCTCTCTAAAGCGGCTGAAAGAAGCAGCCAGTGGATCTGGATGAAGAGGAAGGACCCCTACTGGGCTCATAGATCAGCAACATGACCCCCGTCCCCCCTCCCCATCCCACCACTAATCTGCGTCATCCCACTTGAGTACCCAGGGCAGAACCATCCACCACAGTTAATTGGGCATGGGACATAAGCGCGGGCGTGATCAACCGGCCGCTGGCCACCATCGATGAGGGTGTCTAGTGATAAAGGCCGAAACACCCAGTGATTTGATGGAACACTACTGACGATGTGTCCCAAATTGACATCTTTCCCATTCCAACCATGAGACACAACCCCCATGCCACTCTCCATAGCAAGCCTAACCTCATGAGAATACCATCTATCGGCACAATGGACAGTTTACCATCACGTCCATGTTTTTATGATTCTGCTATGTGAGGCATTATCTCATAAGGGAAATACTGGACAATCAAATTAATGACTGTCCAGGCTTCAGGATGTCTTTTTCCACGATATAAAGGTGGAATCTTTCATTGGAAACGTTTGGTTTAGCTGTTATAGAAGTTTGGGTTTTTATTGTGCTGCAAATGCATTTTCAGCTTGCGCTGTGCACATTTGCAAAGTGAGGCAATATCTCATAAGGGAAATACTGGACAATCAAATTAATGACTGTCCAGTCTTCAGTATGTCAGTTTACACTATATAAAGGAAGAAATTTACATTGGAAACGTTGAATTAAGCTGTTATAGAAATGTGGTAGTTTAGTACTGCAAATGCATTTTCAGCTCGCGCTGTACACATTTTCTAAGTGAAGCATTATCTCATGAGGGAAAGACTGGACAATCAAATTAATGACTGTCCAGTCTTCAGTATGTCAGTTTACACTATTGTTAGGTTGAAGATATATTTTATCCCATATTTTACTCTATTAGTATTGCAAAAGAATTGTTCCACAGCGTGACCTATGTTTGACCATATGGATGAGAAGACTTCAAGAGAAGCGGATGCCTGAAGACAGGATGAACGTCTACAACATCAAAGGAGGTGTGCCGAGACACACCTCTGAACCAAAAGGACTGAGACTTTAGTGCCAGAGCACTAAAAGGCATATCTGCCTTTTCAATCAGTAAATGACTGCCATTGATGTCTGTCTTTCCTCTTGTGTCTGAAATGTTTACATGTTCCTGCTGGTGCTCCCCCCTTCGTTCCTTAGTGCAAATACATTGTATTGTTTAGGGACTTCCCAAATAAAATAGAGGGCTCGGCGGAGTGTGCTCCAGAACGAAGTTGGAGATGTAACTGAGCACACCTCCGTTCGTTCTCCTCGCGAGTAAAAGATCAACTCTTGTCTTCCTTTCATTCATTTTGCCTTTGTTCAGTGAATGCTTAGGTGATTGAACCTGACATTATTTTGGTCCTTCGAGCGGGAAGCCAAGATACCTGAGGATTCCAGCGGGTGTGGTGAACTCCAGAAAGACCATGGCCATGGCAGGCTCACTAGAGAGAGCCTAAAAATCCTTTTCCAGGACTGGACCTCACCCCACCAGCTGGGATCTGACGGTTGACGGCGATCCAATGGAGGGAAGACAACAGTGGTGAGATATTTTTTTTTAGGGGGGAAGTGACTGACTGGAGGTCATTGCGCGTTAAGAATAAATAAATAAGTGTTCAGAATAAATAAATGAGCATTAAGAATAAATAAATAAAAATAAAACATAAAAAAGAAAAAAAAGCAAAGAAAGACATGAAGTAGAGATGAAATAAGAAAAGAGAAAGAAAGAAAGATAGAGAAAAGAGAAAGAAATTGTGTATAGATAAGAAATCCTGTGCATACTAGTCGATGGCAGGTCCATGAAGGACAGTGGAGTGAGAAATAAAAAAACCCTGTGAATACTAGTCAATGGCAGGTATATGACGGCGGAGTCCGAGAAATTCCGTGGAGAAAGTAGGACGGCGGAGTCTGTGTGTACACTTAAATTCCGTGTGTGAATGTTTGCGCAAACCGTATGTAAAGTGAGTGAACGGTGTGATTGGGGATTACAAATACCAAATGGTATTTTATCCGATGTAATACAGTAGGGTTGTACACAGCAGACTGGTGTGGATGCAAAGGCAATAATTCTCCACCTGAAAAGGTTGAATTGAGAATTACCACAACAGGAAATTTGAGTTGCTGTCCTACTGATGAGAAACCAGTTTTTAGAACACCTTAGGTGTTGACAAACTGGTCCAAATTTTCTAAAATGGGGATATTAGGTAGTAAAATAAAACCCAGGGATACGCTGCAGTGTAGAGATTGGAAGTTCATCGAAAAACAGGATCCTGATAAAACTCAGTATTTAGATACATGGATAACTGAACATGGCTTTAATGGTCAGTTAAATACACAAAAAATAGCCGCATTGCAGGGATCAATCATAGGAAAGACGAAAAAGACCCCAAAAAGATGAAGAAAAATGGCTTTGAGGAAACAGAATATTGGATGAGGGTAGCCTTAAAAAGAGAAGAGGGATACAGGAAACAAAAAGAGAATGAAAACAAAATAAGCAAAGGAAAGGAATGCGAAAAGTCAGATAGAGCAAATTACACTGAAATAGGAAGAGTAAAACAAAAGGATGATGAGACTTTTGAGCAACACAAAGTGAGAATGACAGCTGTGTTTAAAAATCACAGCGGGCTACAGGAAAATGGTAATGTAAATGGGCCATTTCAACAGCAGTTGAAGAATGCTTTACATGCAGGCTCAAGAGAGGTAATTCATAAGTGGGTAAATAAACATTTCATTTGCCTGCCAACAGGTACCCTGGAGGAGTATGTAAATCACGCCCTCCATGCTGAGAAGATAGAAAATAAAAAGAAGCAGAGGTCTATAGACAGGACAGGTCAGGTAGGACAGGTAGGACAGGAGGTCTTTTATCGAGGTGGAAAGGGCCTAGGTAGCTTTAGAGGACAAAGGGGCAGACGACAGAAAGGAGGAAGAATAGGAAGAGGAGCAAACAGGCAAAATACATCAGGCTGCTGGCGTTGTGGTAAAGAAGGCCATATAGCAAGAGATTGCCCTGAGAAAAAGCAACCTTCAGCATGACTAGGATAGGAAGCATCTAAACAGGATTTAGAGGCTGATCAAGGAACAGATGAGTTTCTAGATGAAGAGGTCCTCCTAAATTTACAAGAGATATTGGCCTTTGATGAAATAACTGAGCTGAAATAACCTTATTGGTAAATGGGTCACCAATTACCTTTTTATGTGACACTGGTGCATGTAGGATTGCTTGTAATAAATTAATTCCAAATGATAGAGCAAGAGAAATGTGTCATAGTCAGATTTGCAAGTGGAAAACTGTCTAGAGTAACAGAATTAGAACCTGCGTGGTTGAGGGACCCAGAAGGACACTGAGTTGGTTGCATGAATTGAAATTAGGTTTACTTTTACAGAACAATGAGAGCCCAAGTTGTGGGGATGTGATTAATTTACAGAAAAAGATTATTGATGGCACAATTTATACTTACATGATCCGACAGACAAGGTATATCATTCTGATGATGGGTTTTACTTAATTGTATACTTGTGTCTTTTTCAGAAAGAGAGGAGTAGGTGTTGTGAAATCTTAATTGAATGAAGAAGTGAGCATGAGAAACCCTTGTAGGAGCATAGGTGTTTCCTGATTTTGTAGTTTTTGATTTGATACCTTGATAGTTTTGAGTGGCTTTGGTAAGGCTACAGTGAATTTGGAAAATTAAAAAAAAAAAAGGAGTGAGGAAAGTTTGACAGAGGGCAATGGGTATTGGTGTAATCGTAACTCATGAGTGTGCTGTAACAAAGAGTTAACAGCTCTTTGAAGTTAGATGCTCGTTCCCAAGTAGGGGGAGGAAGTCAGAGAGAGAGTTTGGTGATTGAAGAAGGTGTGACTTGAACAAATGAATAAGGATAAGAATTAGGTTCTGCTGTAAGGATGATTTGAAGAAATAAATATGTTATGTTTCATACTTCAGTTGATGATCTTTCTATTAAGGTAACTGTAGTTAGTAACTGGAATGAAATGCACAGATGGAAATGACACGGGAAAAAAAGATGGTAATTTGATAAGAAGGGCTAGTATTTACATTAGAAATAGAAATAGAAATAGAAATAGAAATCCCTTTATTGTCATTGTACTCAAGTGTGCAACGAGATTAGAGGGCTCCCCTCTCCAGTGCAATACAACAATAATACAGACAAATATATAAATTAGATAAATAAATAAGACTGAATAGGGCATATAGAAACACATCACAATGCTGTTTTGCAAGGTTAGGGTGGTCTCGTGTGTGTGTGAGAGTTCAGTATGGAGATGGCTCTCGGAAAGAAACTGTTTCTCAGTCTATTGGTCCTTGATTTGATGCATCTGTAGCGCCTGCCAGAGGGCAACAGGTCGAACAGGTGTGAGTTTGGGTGGGTATTGTCTTTGACGATGTTGAGAGCCCTTCTGAGGCACCGGGCGGTGTAGATGTCCGACAGCGAGGGGAGAGGGCAGCCAATAATCCTTTGCGCTGTTTTGACTGTCCTCTGGAGCCTCACTCTGTCCGCCTCAGTGCAGCCGCTGTACCAGGTGGAGACAGAGTACGTCAGCAGGCTCTCGATGGACGAGTGGTAGAAGGCCAGCAGCAGCTTCCTGTCCAGGTTGAATTTCCTGAGGACTCTCAGGAAGTGCAGACGTTGGCGGACCTTCTTTACCACTGCTGTGGTGTTGTGACTCCAAGAAAGGTCATCGGAGATCTGTACTCCCAGGAACTTGAACGTGTGGACCCTCTCCACACACACGCCTTCGATGCAGAGGGGGGGCGGCAGCGTCTTGTTCCTCCTGAAGTCGACGACAATCTCCTTTGTTTTAGCAGAGTTAAGGTGCAGTCTGTTGTCCTTGCACCAAGTTGTCAGTCTCTTTACCTCCTCTCTGTAGGCTGTCTCGTAACCTTCCGAGATCAGACCGACCACTGTCGTGTCGTCAGCAAACTTGACGATGGTGTTGTTGCCGTGGGCCGGGCTGCAGTCGTAGGTGTAGAGGGCGTACAGGAGAGGGCTCAGCACGCATCCTTGGGGGGAACCGGTGCTCAGCATGAGGGTGGAGGACGTGTAGGGGCCGAGCAACACAGTCTGGGGTCTGTTGGTCAGAAAGTCCTTAATCCAGATGCGTGTGAGGGCAGGGAGGCCGAGAGTGTCCAGTTTGGCGACGAGGATGTCTGGGATGATCGTGTTGAATGCCGAGCTGTAGTCCACAAAGAGCATCCTTGCATAGCTCCGCTGTTGTTCCAGGTGGCCCAGTACAACATGCAGAGCAGTGTCGATGGCGTCCTCAGTGGATCTGTTAGCCCGGTATGCAAACTGGTAGGGGTCCAGAGTGGGAGGAAGGCAGTCCCTGATGTGCTGGAGAACCAGCCTCTCGAAGCACTTCATAATGACTGGTGTGAGAGCAACAGGACGGTAGTCATTCAGGTGGACGGCTGGTGACTTTTTGGGGACAGGAATAATGGTGGAGGTTTTCAAGCAGGAGGGGATGACTGCCTGAGCCAGGGAGCGGTTGAAGATCCTGCAGAAAACATGTGACAGTTGGTGGGCACATGCTCTGAGGACCTTGCCTGGTATTCCGTCGGATCCAGTAGCTTTTCCTGGGGTTGACCGTGTTCCTCTACGATGAGTGGGGGGGAGTTGGAGCTTGAAGTGCGGGGGTGTGATGGTTGGGGCGAGTCAAAGCGAGCGAAGAAGCAGTTAAGCTCCTCTGCCAGCGATGCACTCGGGTCTACAGAGGTCGTGCTGCTGCCACGGAAGTTGGTGATGCTCCGTAGACCCTGCCACACCTCCCGTGGTCTGTTACTGGCAAGGTGGGCCTCCAGCCTCCCCTTGTAGGTTGCCTTTGCTAGCTTGATGCCTTTGCTCAGGTCAGCACGAGCCACCCTGTACTGGGCTTTGTCGCCTGACCTGAAGGCAGCGTCACGGGCCTAGAGGAGAGCGCGAACCCTGCTGGACATCCAGGGCTTCGCATTTGGGAAGGTCCGTATAGTCTTTTGTTGGGACACAGTTTCCATGCAGAACTTGATGTAGTCCAGTACACAATGCGTGTAGACATCAAGGTCCTGATGATCAAAGAGGTCCCAGTTTGTGTCATGAAAGCAGTCCTGTAATTCACTCA
Organism: Idiotropiscis lumnitzeri; assembly: GCF_059441095.1. Lineage (NCBI taxonomy): Eukaryota > Metazoa > Chordata > Actinopteri > Syngnathiformes > Syngnathidae > Idiotropiscis > Idiotropiscis lumnitzeri. The sequence continues at coordinate 3,428,336 of NW_028283561.1, read as the reverse complement.
TGGCGTCGTCACGCCAGGTTTTCACAGTCTTTGTGGTAGGCCTGAATCTGCGCCTGAGAGGGGTGTACGCAGGTGCGAGCTGCAAGGACAGGTGGTCTGACTGGCCGAGGGGGGCGAGTGGGAGGGCTCTGTATGCGTGCTTGATGTTCGAGTACACATGGTCGAGAGTGTTGTCTCCCCTCGTCGGGCACTTGACATGCTGGTGAAACTCTGGGAGTACAGTCTTTAAATTGGCCTTATTAAAGTCTCCCGCTACAATGTGACCGCCATCAGGGTGCGCCCGCTGTTTATTGATGACGCACGCGAGTAGCGAGAGCGCCGTGCTAGTGCTAGCGTCGGGAGGGATGTAAACAGCTGTGAGAATCACTACCGTTAGCTCCCTCGGGAGAAAATAAGGCCGGCATTTAACGGACATGAACTCGATGTCGGGGGAAGAGTGCTTCTCGACGATCGTGCTATCGCCGCACCAGTTCTCATGCACGTAAACACAGAGCCCCCCGCCCCTCCTCTTACCGGTGTCCCTCGTCCGATCCGCGCGATGTAGCGAGCGCCCGGCCAGCTGGATGCTAGCGTCGGGGACGTCTGCGTGCAGCCAGGTTTCCGTGACGACGATCACACTGCTATCGCGCACATAGCGGTTTCCCAGGATTTGTAATCCCAGGTCGTCGATTTTGTGGACCACGGATCTGGCGTTGGTGAGGTGCAGACTCGGTAGTGGTTGCCTATGGGGCTGCCGTCGCAGCCGTTGCAAGACACCGGACCTGCAGCCTCGCTTCTGCTTCCTCTCTCTGCGTCGCCTGCGCCGCCTCCCGGTCCCGATGACCAGCCACGGTGAGCCGGGCAGCCTCGCCAGTTCGTTCGGAATTTTGCGATCATAGCAAAATTCCTCTGTGATGGTTATTTCGCATCGATATCCAATGTTCACGATGTCCTGGCGGGTATATCGATGTTGTGCCTCAGTTGATGCCAATAAGAGCAAGCAAACACTAATAAAAAGTAATAAGGAGCACTGTGAGGGGGAGCTGTTAGCCGCTGCGTCCATGCGCGCCGCCATCTTAACATCCAAGGAATTAAAGCAGAGAAGAAATTAGAGACTACAAATAACATTGATGTGTACTTGTTCACTTTGAGGTAGAACTGGTTGAAGTAAAATGAGTCATAAAGTTAGAAAAATAGGAAATAAAAATAAAATTAACATGCTTAAGATTAACAAATTATTGTAAAGTCTGAGTTCCAAATTATGCAGAAATTACTGTGCCACTGAGTAAAATGATGAATGAGGAAAACCTCTAAATGACATTGTCCTTACACTGGACTGATAAAGCATATTCAGCTTTTGTGAAAGGAAACAAGTGTTCGTATTAAGTATGGCACTGACCCTTTGTCCAGATGCAAAAGGCCTTAGTTTTAGTGTAGAAACATGGAGATAAGATGAAACCAATCGCATACTTCTATTCCAAACTAGACAACGTAGAATGTGCATTGAAGCACTGCATGAGAACAGTTAATGCAGTATCTATTGCTGTAGATATAAGATTAAGATAAAGATGGTCTTTTATTAGTCCCACAATCTGGAAATTGCAGAAACAAGTGCAACCATAGTTTTGTTCCATCCTCTGGTTTTGAGAGTACCACGTGCGGTTTCTGCATTGCTTTTGCTGATGAACATGACGTTTTTGTCACCGGCGGGACATTTATAGTGTATGAATACATTGTTATCAAAACCACATCTGATTATAGAGAGATGTACAACATTAAACCCGGCTGTCATTATTATGTCAGGAGGATGGTACAAAACTAGATTGTTATGAGTTAGTAGAAAAAAGTAACCAAAAGTAAAGGCATCAAAAAGATTCGCCTTCAGAAAACGGAGAAGTGCTATTTGTAGATGGAAATAAATAAATAAATAAATAAATAAAATACTGTAGTTGTATCAAATGACACTGGGAAAAAGAACTTAGCAGTTACTCCTCAAATTACTCAGCTCATGCAACAGAATTAGTATCTTAAACAAAAGCGTGTAAACTAAAGAGAGTAAATTGTGTTACTATTTACACATATAGTCGTCTTAAAATGTGTAGCGCATACATTGCATAAGTGTTTTCCTTGAATACACATTGCAGACAATACAGCTAAAGAAGCTGTTGCGGACATACACGTTTTAGTGATAGAAGTCCCAAAGTTAAACAAAGGCTTTGGAGGAAAATGGTGTAACATCGCTACGTGATCTCTGTATGACCAAACAATAATCTTTACAAATGGGCTGCTATATTGAGTCATGGGATAACACATGTCTCAACAGGGGAAATGGTGCATCAGATATTACGTTATTATACGGCTTACGGCTTTAATGCTTATTCGAAACATTTTTGTAGGGCATGTTTAACGTGTGCGAAACACAATTCACAAGGTAATTTGAGTCCACGCAGAGGACGCTTTCCTACACCACAATATCCATTTCAAATTATTCATATGGACTTATTTGATAAAAACCAAAGTGAAGAAAAAAAATAAAATAAATGTTTGGTCATCATAGATGTGAATTCGAAATGGTTAGAACTCTTTCTAACCAACAAATCCAGATGCATTGACAGTGGCAAAAGTACTTTGTAAGGATATCATTCCGAGATATGGTATTCCTGAAAATAATAAACAGTGATAATAGTACCCATTTTGTTAACTAACTTGTGAAAGAGATAGGAATGTTTCACGTTGATTTGAAAGATAATTGTGCTTACCACCCTCAAAGCTCTGGATTGGTGAAAAGAATGAACAAAAAAAAAAAAAGTGAAAAGGCTATGCATTGAGGAAACGGGGAGGCAGTGGACACAGTGTATGGAAATTAGTAAAACTGTTTGTAAAAACGACAAGCACTGTGACTTTCCATTGAATGTTATGCGAGTCGCCTCTCTGTCCACTTTTAAACCTCGCTTGAAGATGAATATTCGGGCCTTTGACTCAGCATGAGACTGTTGCTGTTCTGTTGTTTTTCTGGTATCTACTGTAAATGTGTTTATGTGAGTTAATTTGAGTTATATACAGAGAGTTGCACTGTATTGTATTTCATTGTATTTAGGACAGAGACGTTGTAAAACATTGTTTGGAAGGCCTTATAGAATACCTCAAATTTAAGAACAAATGGGAAATAGATGCTGAAGCAACTTTAGCTGACTACATGTGAAAAGTGTTAGAAAAACAAAGACAGGCACAAATTTAGAGTGGTGAGGATCTTTCTGTCTCCTAGCAGGGCACTAAACTAGTGGAGCCAGGAGACTGGATGCTTGAAAGAAGTTTGAAGATAAGACATATGTAATTACCCAAGGGGGAATGCCATGTTTAGTTTTATTGACAGCTCTCACAGCTGTAAATATAGTAGAAGAGTCAACATTGGTTCATTTGACACATGTAAAAAGGTCATTTTGGTTGAAATCTCCTACAAAGGAGATGAGCGGAAGTCTGATGATAGGGTGGTCTTATTTCATAAGACACCAGACTAAGTAGAGGGGATATTTCAGACAAAATGACCCTGAAGTGGTTAAAAGCAGCTGTTCTATGTTGGATGTATACAATTTTATTCTGATATTTTTGTTGTTGTGTTATATGTGGGAACAACCCAGAGTTACATAAACAAACTATGATGTGACTATAGTACAATACCAACAGTAAGAATCCCAATTACTAATCAAAATGGATTTGCAAACACCAAGCAGATAATTGAAAAAAAAAAAGTGATGGGACATATTTGTGGAGCTTGGACGACATGTTGATAGATTTGAGTTGGAACCATGAGTAATACTCAAGTGGGCAACTATTGGTCCACAGAACAAAGTTACAGGAGAAAGTCTGTACTTTCGTGAAAAGATAGCAATTGGACAACGAGATATCCAAAATAAGCAAATGAAATTGTATTATTGATATTATATTAATGCTTATCTTGATAATACATGTATGGATTGGGTCAGCGTGTATCCTGTGACTAGAGTTGATGTAGATGAACATGTTTTCTATGATAGTTGCTCTTGAAAATTTAAATAGCATTAATGTTGCTGACAGAGCTAAGCGGTTAGGAATCTTTTCACCACCACTGTGTCTGGTTTTGATAGTGGTTGAAATAAACTTCAATCCACTATCAAGAGGGGAAATCTGGTGGTGGTGTGGATATGATAGATCATTTGATAAATCACCCAAAAATGTAAAAGGTTTTGAGACTTAGTGCATATCTGTATGTGTTTTTCATAACTAGGCCCTGCTTATAAATTATTGGTAGTTTCTGGAGAGTGCCATTTCACAAAATGTAATTGATTGATCGTAAATGGTATGTTTTATATTGTTTGTTAATAAACTGTGTGAACTGTCCAATGTCATGACAGGACATCGGTGACGTTAAAAAAGAGAAAGCAGAGTATCACGGCAAAAAAAAAAAAAAAAATGATTCAACATACATGGAAGCCATCGGTGTTCTCCTTAGTGTAAGTAAGTAAGTAAGTGTAAATTAACAGATCAAGTAACAGGATTTGAGTCCTCGAACGAAGAACAAAGAACGCAGACAGGTCAACTGCATCATCACAACGTGCAAAAATTAGGTAATTGGACGCAAAGTGGGTTTGAAACTGTGCATGAACGGCTATCAACCAATCTCTAATGGCATTCCGAAACAGGATGACTGTTGATGTATTGTTGGATGAGAGAGGTGGTGTTTGTGCTATGTTCGGTGAACAATGTTGCACATTTATTCCCAACAACACAGCGGTGGGTGGTCGTCTAACCAGGGCCATAGAGGTCTCAGGACTCTTCATGGTAAAATGAAAGGACAACTGGTCTGTGTATATATATATATATACACATATATATACACATATATATATATATATATATATATATATATATATATATATATATTTGTTACTTTGGAATAAAGACATTAAATTGATGTAATTTTGTTTTAGAAAAATGCTGTAGTTTTTTTCTCTGAATACAACCTACAAACGGTTAAAAAGGACATTCTGAAATGGGGTTTTTTTGGGCTATCAAATATTTAGTTTGACACTCAAACCGCACACTATTCGTGTCAATTTGTTTGGTTCTATCTCCATGAGTATTTTTTTGTGGTGCATCAAAAGCGTGTTTTAACTTACTTAGGTAAGACAGGTTTAGTGGAGAGATGAGGCCAAACAGCATCACACATCTATGTGCAAGAGATGGCAACTGACAAAGAACCTTCACACCTACAATAACTGCCCCGATGTAATGTGGTGGCTGAAGATCCTCTTCCTCCCGGACAACAAACACCACCATGGTGCACTTGGCAGGCTCTTGATCCAATTCATCCTACAGACCACCATGATAAAAGACAAATTCATTAGAGTTATTTAGATGAAATTTTTTTCCACCATGAAAAAAAAACAAACAACATATATATGTGTGTGCGTGTGTGTGTGTGTGTGTGTGTGTTTATATATATATATATATATATATATATATATATATATATATTTTTTTTTAAGCATCTTTCAGGACACTCAAGGCCGCTGTACAGAGTAAAATACGAAAGTAAAAACACAAATACGGGTAGAAACACCAACACGTAAATCAAGCAGGATAAAATACAATAAAGTGGATGAGGGACATATCTGGAATTGGAGAGAGTAATTAAGGCGGAACAGATTGGTTTTGAGTTTAGTTTTAAACACAGGGAGGGTGGTGCAATTACAGAGGTCAGGTGGAGAGAGTTCCAGAGCTGGAGAACCGAATCGCTGAAGGCTCTGTCCCCCATGGTGGCAGGCAAGGGGTGGAGTGAGGAGGATGAAGACCGGAGAGCGCGGGATGGAGTGGGAATATGGATGATGTCTGAAAGGTAGGGAGGGGCGAGGTTGTGAAGAGATTTGAAAGTCATGTGTCATGTCATTATCCACACCGCTTATCCGGTACAGGGTCACGGGAGGGTGCTGGAGCCTATCCCAGCTGACTACGGGCGAAAGGCGCACTACACCCTGAACTGGTCGCCAGCCATAGATTTGAAAATATATAGAAGAATTTTGAAAATGATTTGTTGATTGACTGGAAGCCAGTGGATCTGCTGAAGGATGGGGGGTTGATGTGATAGGTGGAAGGTGATTGGAATCCATTGCACATCCTTGAGGCACCCTAAAGCTCCCGTATGTCTGTCACTGAGTCTTGAATTTTTACTTAGTAAACTGAATTTGAGCATATGCAGTATTGAATTTTTGGTGAGGAGACCTTTTTTTTGAGGAATTAAAAACGCATTTTAAAGTCCTACATTCAAGTTTATTGGGATATAGTTCTTAACAAAAACATTATGATCGAAAAATTCAGAATCAAATTAAAAATATACAATTTATGTAATTCGAATTCAGTTTTTCAATTCAATAATTCAGTGTTCAATTCAAAACATTCAGGTTTCAATTCAAATATCAAAGTTAAGATATTCACATTCAAATAACCAATATTCAGATTTAGTTTCAAGTGGGACAAATATCAGACCATTGTCCAGCAATTAATCCAAACTCTGTGTCAAATTAAGTGATGATTGTACTGCCTTTATTATTTTAGAGGAGGAGTAATACCTGCTGCTGTATCTTCTAGTGCTGGACGATTAATCAAAATTTAAATCGTGATTTAGATTTCTTAATTTTGAAAATGTTCTAATTGAGGGAAAAATGTTTCAGATTAAGAAAGAGTTCAAACAAATTACATATGTTCAATTTGAGAGAACCTGGCTAACCAAGATGGAACTTTACACCCTGGAATTGAAGGAGATACTTGGAAAAAAAGGCCGAGTTACTGGCACTGAAATAAGACCTATGCTCAGTTCACTCAGTCATGTAAGAGGGTTGTGTTTTATTACTGCAAATAGAATTTGCATCAAACTATTTTGGATAAGTCCATCATAAGCATTAACAGAATAAAACAATAAAAGATCTGTTAGAGCTTATGGATATGTTGCTATTTTTTTTATTTAAAGTTGAGATGCACTTTTTGGGATGTAAGCAATGCATATGTGAGCTTTTATTTATTTAAGACACTTAATCATCTTGTGTCTTTTTAAATAGCAAAACGTTGAAGCTGGAAGGGAGGGCATAATCCATTCCTTGATGAAATTCCTCGGACAGTCTGCAGAGGAACTCATCACGGACTACCAGGTAAATTACAACAGTATTACGTTTTTAAAGCTGCAATTAACTCATAGACTGTGCAGCAAACATTTTTATTTGTCACAATATTCAAATAAATTAATTGCTGCCAGTATGTGACCTGCTCTGGCTAAAGGGTTAGCATTTGGCAAAGGTTACTTTCGGGTAATTGACAAAATAAATCAGAAGGTCCAAAGTTTCGATTTTGAGATTTCGACAAAAATCCTATCCTTGAGGTTGAGGTTTCTATTTTAATTTCCGTTTTCATTGCCCTTTTTATTTATTTTTTGATTCTCATATATGCTGTTATAAACATGTAATGCAGATTGCAAATACTGTCACATATCACTGGTGTCCGGCTGAAACATGTTGTCATAATTTGAGTAATTTCATGTTTTTCTAGATCTAATCTATTGGTCAATCCACACGAGTGGGTGTTACTTGTAAATATTACTGACCAATCTCAAATGTTGAAAATGGTTTGCTCTCTTTGGATGATGCAGTGTTAATGATTGCAAAAACGTGCCATTGGAAGTCTCCTGCAAGGTGAAGATTCTGGAGCTTCTTGGATACTGCCTGAAGACAGCGATATTCAGAACTATAAAAAGCAAACACAAATTTGGGACATTATGCACCTAACCATGGATGTATATGCTCTTTCAGGAAGTCAGCAGAGAACAAGCAAAAGAGGACCAGGCCAAGCAAGTACTGAAGGTCTATGTCAGGGGTGTCAAACTCATTTTTATGGACGGGCCACATCGTAGTTGTGGTTTCCCTCAGAGGGACTGTGAACCCATATAAATTGATTGGAAAGCCAGTTTTGAAATCAGAAGCTAGTAAGTAATTGTTCAACAATTTTTCAATTTTTTTTAAAAGGGGAGGATTGGTAACAAATAATTGGCAATATCTCATATCTCAGTGTTGTTGTGAAGAAAATATGCTAGAAACAGGAAGTTGATGCAGATGATTTGCCCTTTGCGGGCAACATAAAATTAGGTTGTGGGCCAGATCTGGCCCCGGGCCTTGAGTTTGACACACGTACTCTATGTCTTCCAAGCAAGTGAGGGACAAGAAGACACATCCCATGCCTCTGTTTCCATTGTTGCTTAAGAAAATGAGGTTGTGGAAATGTTGCCAGTCTCCTGCTCATGGGAATTAACTATGCGCTGAACTTACTAAATTTGCAGTACCCGTTTGAGGTGCATCAGAAGCTCTTTCTTGAGATAGATGGCCTGAAACTTGCACTCGGAGTCCATTCCCTGACTCTCCATTGAATGTTAGGCAAGCCCCCTCTCTGTCCACTTTTAAAACGTTTTGAAGACACATTTTTATTCTTTAGCTTTCGACTCAACATGTGACTGTCGTTGTTCTTCTTGTATCTACTGTACGTGTTTTAATTTGTGTTCTAATTTCCTGCTAATTTATACAACACCGTATGAAAAACACTTTGTTACAGCTCCAACTATTATAATTGCAAGTTATTTGTACATGGGTATTTCTTGTTTCGTGGACTAATACTGTGCGCAAATGCAAATGCTCGGCCTTTTATCACAAAAAATGTCCGAAGGGCAAGATCTTAATTCCTCCTCTAATATAAAACCTTCCCGAAGAACAAATCGTATAATTCTAACTTGCTAGATTTAGTCCAATGCACGATACATTTAGGCTAACTCGACGTCGCTCCAGTCAGTAAAGCACGCTTTATAGTTCACCAAAATGCATACCGTGAAATTCTTACCTTGTTTATGCGACGAGGATATTATCCCGTAAGGAGTTACACTGACGCTGTACTGCTTCTTTTTGTATTTCTCTGTTCAGGTCGTCCCTCCCGCATTTCGCCCAAAGTCAGACGGGATAGGCGGCAGCACCTCCCCGCAAGCCAGTACAAGATAGGCGGTGTGGAAGATAAAGATAACACGTCCCTCCGTTTGGATCGGGTATTGTGTTTTCTTTAGAGCTTTTGGTTCGTGTGCACTGTGCAACACAGTCTGAGCGCAAATACAAATGCTCGGCCTTTTATAAATAAAAAAAAAATCCGAAGAACAAGACCATCCTCGTCTAATATAAAACCTTCCCGATGAACGAACCTTATAAAACTTGCCCTCCGTCACAGCAAAACAATTTCTGCAACAATTTCATAATCCATTTGTAAAAAGACAACGGTAAGATTTCGTCCAGTGTACGATCAGGTTAAGCAAACTGGGTTTAGCTAGTCAGTAAAACACTCTTTATAGTGTAGCAACGTTAGTAACGCTAAATTCTTACCTAGTTTATGAGACGAGTGCTGTACTTGACTATTTTTTGTAATTTATTATTATTTTTTTTTTTTAATGCTTTATAGAGCAAATTGCACCTATGACAGTTGTTATTACCACAGAAGCCATCTCAAATGGTTGCAAACTCTGAGGGTGACTTTGAACCGGAAGTCCCGCCTCAATCGTCATCTGATTGACAGCGGAATCCTGGAGCCAGAGAAGAGAAAAGAATCAGACACGAAGTTGAAGAAGCGAAAAAAAATAAACATCGAATCTCCAAGTTCTCGCAACGAGGGTGACTGTTGGGGTCTGGAGAAGTGACCGGGAGATGGAGAGCCCCGTATTTTGGTCTTGGTAAGAGGGTAACTCACTTGATGTTGACGAGGGAACCTATGCCGCTATGCTATATACCGACGTGAGAAAACTACGGCCCGGGGGCCACATGCGGCCCGTTAAACGTTTTAATCCGGCCCGCCGAATTTGAAAAAAAAAAAAAAAACCTTGTTAATGTTTTATTTTCAAAATAGTGTGGTTTTTCAAAGACAAGCTTTTGTTCACTTTCATTTAAAATTAAATGTATTTTTTTTCTCAGATGAGATGAGGTTACCAAAACACTCCATCCATCTGCTCCTGGTCCAGCCCCTCTGTCAAATTTTAGAACCCATTGTGGCCCGCCAATAAAAAAGTTTTCCCACCCCTGCTATATACTATAAGCTATGTTAATGTCGTCAGGCCATTATAGAGTATTTCTTCTGACATTTTGAAGGAGAAATAATACTCAACGTTTTATTTTTTTATGATGTTTGAGGCATTCTGACTGAAATACAGTTCAATTGAGGTTACCAGTAGTCATTTCCATTACCTGTCAATGTAAATTAGAATGTAACTTACTACAGTGAACCCTCGGTTATCGCGGTTAATGGGGACCGAGACCACCCGCGAAAACTGAAAATCCGCGAAGTAGCGGCGCACCTTCAAAAATGCTTAAAAAAAAAAAAAGTGCGAAGTAGCGGCGCACCTTCAAAAATGCTTTAAAAAAAAGTGCGAAGTAGCGGCGCACCTTCAAAAATGCTTAAAAAAATAAATAAATAAAATAATAATATATATATATATATATATATATATATATACGGGTAGAGAGAGAGAGGGTGAAATTCATGTTATAACAAAAAAAAAAAATTATTAAAACATTTTTTTATTCCCCAGCCATTATTTTTGTATTTATTCAATTACTTCTTTTTGTATTTATTTAATTACTTCGACTTTTACCTGCTGGTACGCCGTCCGGTGTGCCCTGGCATTCTTCATTTATTTATTCATTTATTCATTCATAACTGACAGCCTCGCGCTCCGCTCATGCCCGGGCGGAAGGTGTTCCTCTTCGGCTTAACAACCACGCACGCCGGCCGGTCTCCTCCGGAGCTCTCGCACGGTCCCGAACGGAGCGAAATGTCGCCCCGCTAGTGCCCGGGCGGAAGTTGTTCCTCTTCGGCTTAACTGCCACGCACGCTGGCCGGAGCTCTGGTACGGTCCGAACCGCGCGAAACGTCGCCCCAAATCGTGCCCGGGGGAACGTGCTCTTCTTTGTCCACTCTCCTCTTCGCCCACGTTCTTCTTCGGCGGACGCCGGCCGTCTAACCACTCCAGCGCCCCGTCGTGCCGCTCGGCGAAACTACAATGCCCCCGAATATTTTTTAGACCCGCGAAGCACTGAACCCGCGAAAGGTGAACCGCGAAGTAGCGAGGGTTCACTGTATTGCAACCAGATACCTATAAAATGTCATTTAATTTGCACTGTTTTGATCGCCACTGTTTTGCTCATTGAACAACAAATGAAAAGATGAATCATACACAGTGTTTGTAAAGATAATTGTCAATGTTTTATTAAATGAAATTCCAATGTAAAATTGTGTAATATTGTGTTATATAATGGGTCTACAACATACATTTCTCACAGACAAGTAGAGCTTTTTCTCATGAAATGTGTTGAAAAAAAACTAACATTTGAACATTGTTTTGCGTTACAACATCCGTGTTTACTGGTCATAAATTATTAACTTAAGTTTAATATACACTACACGAGCTGGGTAGCCACCACGCCTCAACCACCATAACAAGTTCGCTAACCCTTTAAGTCGAACGAGGTAGCTAACATATCGGGTTCAATTTGTACCAAAAATATGCTGTTGTGCCTTGTGTCTCTGTATATGTCGTCATGACGTGTCATTTGACAAAGCCTTGTGTCGATGTTAGTTGTCGATGTAACAGTCTATGTTAGATGTCAATGTATGTCTATGTTAGATCTCAATGTGTCGATGTTAGATGTCAATCTATGTGTCTATATTAGATGTGTTTATGTTAGATGTCTATGTAAATGTTTGTTAGATGTCGATGTGTGTAAGATGTCTATGTAGAGGTTGGTTAGATGTCGATGTCTATGTAAATGTTTATGATGGATGTCGATGTGTCTGTTAGATGTCCGTGTTTGTTAGATGTGATTGTAATGGTTTATGTTATAGACGTCAATGTAAGTGTCAATGTTAGATGCCCATGCATGTTTGTTAGATGTCGATATATGTGTCATTGTTACATTTCAACGTAAATGTTGTTCGTGCAAGTTTCCAGTCCTCCAGCCACGTGACATCATGCGCGTCAAAGTGATAACTCGTACATTTCACGGAGGGAAAAAAAACAGACACCATTGGTAGTTTTGACCGGGAAAAAAAAAAATCATTTATTTTTTTCGAACACCTCATGTCTCTTTCAGCGTAAGAATAAACATGACACGACCAAAATAAAATATACCAACACAGGCAAATATTTAAGGAGCACTCAAGAGATACACTTCAGCTCATTTAATCCCACCTATTTTTACTAACGCAAACCCTTCAATTCTAGCGCCCACAGAATAGTGTGCTATAATGCTATAAAAATATGGAGCCTTTACCTGACAGCGTTTGAATATAACTGAATTCCCATTGCTCACGAAAAACTGAGAAACTAAGAACAAACATTTCAAGCACAAGCTTGACTTGACTTCAACAGTTCTATTTTTTCTTTTGTGACAGCTCAGACATCAAAATAATGCTTTCCTTCTATAAAATAAAAACAGCATGACAAAAGGTGCTGAAATAAACTATATACGGAAGTGCGTGAGTGACAGTGTGTGCATGTGTTTTTGCAACGCATGTGTACACCCCGCCATACAAATTACACAATTCGTTGGGTATGTGGTATACACTTAAAAACAATTGCCTTGGAGCAAGTGAACACAACACGTCTCACACTGTATACATGCTGTAGAAGGGCTGGGCGATATGACCTCAAATCAATATCGCGAGAAATCGAGCAATTTTACCTCGATAACGATAAATGCACAATAAATTCCCACGTGGACTAAAATCAAAATAAATGCAGGAATTGCATATTGACTGTTTTTTTTATTGACCAACTGGTACACTTTACTTTCAATGAAAAATAAAAGTACAAAAATCATTTGTATGAACATTCCAAATAGCTTGCAGGGTTCGCGGTAAAGGAATGTAGGAGTTGGAGCGTGGCGTAGTTCATGGTATGTCGCGACATCCTGTATGTGGGGGTGTGAAACTGTATGTGGGGGTGTGACTGGTGGAGCGCAACAGAATGGGGGTTGCAAGAGCGTGCACGAGTGGAATGTTTCAGGACAAAGGGTGATAGCATCAAGGAGGGAGCGAGACGAGATGAAGGAGCAGCCATCGAAAGATCACAACCAGGAGGAGCCACCACGGGATTCGGCGGGAGGAGAAAGACCAATGAGAGCAAGCTAAAGTTAACTGCAACATCACATAGCCAATAGAATCATGCCAGAAGGCCTTTGTCTCTGTTACATTTACATATTGTACAGTATGAATGACTACTGGAAAAACTAAAAGTTCTGTTCTGTTGGTGGCACGAGAGGTGTAGACTTGTATTGAGAGGGATCCGAGATCTAGTTGCATATGTAGTAAATCTGTGATTGGGAATAAATCCATTCGTGCGTGAAAATGCCGGCTTCCTGATACCTTTCTATTGCAGAACGAGCGCGCATATTGTTGGATGAGTGTGAGTTGGGTAAGGTTGCGAATTGGAGTCAGATTACTAACTTGAGTTTACATTGGGTTAAAATTAACATCTAGCATTGATTTAAAGGTAAATTCCAACAATTTATGGTGACGCCGACGGTGATGCATGAGAGGTAATAGAAGTCTGGGACTTCAAAGAGAGTCTGGGGCTCTAAGAAAAGGAAAGAAGCCTGGGGCTTCAAGAGCCTGGGGCTCAAAGGAAGCCTGGGGCTTCAGGAAAAACCACAAGAGTCTGAGACTCGGGCCTGGGGCCCACGTCCACACCAGGTGACGACCTGATAAAGATTAAAGGATAAAGGAGCCACACTTCTGACCGTCCTTCCTCTTGGGCCCACAGTGACATAAGGTAAGCAGATCCATTTCAAATTCTGCATATTGGCAACGCTAAATTATAGGAGGAAGGAGGAGCGGAACGGCGTTAAAATATATGGTTAAATAATTAAATAAATATATAAATAAGTGTAACAGTGTGGACGGATAGTAGAGTATAATCTGGGATTTACCTACTAGAATAGTTTGGAACTATTCGTGGTTACGATACGAGTAAAGCATCAGTGTGGAAGCGGTGTGTATGTGAAGCCTAATTTTGTTCTGCATAAGAGTGGTTGGGACACGCACGAGTGGATTTCAAGATGGCGAAGGAGTGGATGTGTGATAGTGATCTCGGGTGTGGCACGTCAGATGAACGGAATGAAGTCTGGTCGGAGATAAAGGGTCATTATGCTAAACTGGAATCACAGTTGATTAGTGGAATAGAAAATAAGAAAATTAAGAAAGAAAAAGAACGGAGTCAGAAGTTGTTTTTGAAATTAAAAAAGGATGAATTGTTTCGCGGAGAGCCCGGAACATGGAACATGTTGAAGTTAGCGCGGCAGTTACAGAATAAGGAAAGCAGAATGTTGGCAGATATTCGAGATATGAAGGAGGATCAGAGCCAAGCCGGATGGCTACAGCGTCATAAACTTGAGAAGGAAGTGAAGGAATTGGAGAAAGAGAGACGAGGCATTCACCAATTGGCAATTATTGCAACTGCGCTGGCGGCGATAAATGAGGAAGAGAGTGAGAATGTGGTGGAGAGAGAGGGTGTTGTGATTGAGACAATGGAGAAGAAGGCGGAATGCTTGAGAGGCATTTATCCACAGTTGGCAGAGTCGCGAAAATATGTGTTTGAACCGCCGCCGTATGCGACGGCGCCAGTGATGGCCCCTGTAGTCACATTGGGAGGCAGAATGGTTCTAGATGTGGACGATAATGATACACGAATGGCGCCGGCGACCATACAATTGATCGAACAGGCTGTGAACAATGAGAGGAGGAGGATGCGCGGGGAACAGCAGGGGAGTGTGGAGTCACCAGTGCTGGCCCCGGGGGCGGCACGAGCAGAAGGAGGGGGCACCCCGAGTGCGGGGAGTGGGAGAACTTCAAAGCTGATGAGGAAGGAGGCAGCGCGTAAGTTGTTGGAAGGACAAAGGGTGCAGAGTGAGGAAAGAGAGATGTTGGAGGTGATGACGGGGGCACGGAAGCGGGGGCAGGCAATGCCTAACGACGCTGACCCCCGCGAGGAGGAAGGGCAGAGTGAGGAGGAAGACGAGGAGGTGTTACGTGAACAGCGGCAGATGCTCAGAGCATTGAGTGAAGGAGAGAGGCTGGGCGATAGTGAGGCGAGCATAAATAGGGCGGAGTGTGGAGGCTATAATACGCGAAGTAAAAATAAAATGATGATACAGCAGGAGCAGCCGCACACAATGGCACCCTTAGTGGTGACTCATGCTGGCCGCCACTATGAGCCTTTAGTGCTTCGGGATGTGGCTGCAGTGGTGGAAAAATTGCCTCCTCTGCATAAAGGGGCACGAGCCTGGATTACTAAATTCTTAGCTGCCATGTCAGGACAGGGAGTAGCATTGGGGGATTTTAGACAAGCCATTTTGGGATCCTGTTCCCTGATTCAGTTACAGAATATTGAGGGGGCAGCTGGCACCCGTCAGCTGGGAAGAGAAACGCCCCTGGCTGAGATCTCAGAGGCATTGTTCCGAGAGCTGAGGGCGGCCTTTCCCTCCCCAGTGGATGTGGTGCCTACAAATTTTAACTACAGAATAGATGTGGCTCCCGAGCAATATTATGCTCAGGCATTGGAGCAGTGGATTGAAACCACAGGTAAACACCCCGGCAGCAATCCTGAAGCTGAGATGATGTTCAGGACGGCGATGTTGAATGGCCTCCCAAAGGAGGTGCAAGAGGTTCTGAGACTTGACCCGGACATTCTGATCTGTCCGGAACCAAGATTTAAAAGGCACTTGATACACCATTGCCGCATCTACATGGAAAAAACAAATAAAGACCGAAAGGAAACTGATGCTCTGGCAACCAGTTTGGTAAAACTACAGTTGGCAAAGTTGCATGGTGAGGCAAAACAAGAAAAGGAGAAACAAAAACAGATGTATCAGACTCCAGTGGGGGCTGGGTGGCACCGAGGCCAAGGGTTCCGTGGTAGACACAGAGGGCGTGGTCGTGGCGCCCCCCCAGGCCGGGGGGGCAATGCGTTTGCTCAAGAAACTTGCTTCAACTGTGGGTCCCCTGGTCATTGGGCACGAGATTGTAACAGCAACCAACCACCACCAGGGGTGGAGCAGCAGAACCAGCTAGCAGGGCCACCACACCGCAGGGGACCGCAGCAGCCCCGCCCATGGCCTCAGCCGGATCCACGGGGTCAATATTCCCAAGTCGACTCGTGGGACGGCCCGGACGAATAGGGGGGCCTGGGAAGCTCGGGAAGCACTGGCCAGGCAGAGCCAATGCTTCAGGTGACAGTGGCGGACACTCCGGTCCAGATGTTGGTGGACACAGGAGCAACGCATTCATCAATCAACATGCCACTGCCAAGTACAGCGTTGTCGAAGCGAGTTACAACGTTGGTCGGCTTCTCGGGACGTCCTCAAACTCTGCCCTTTACCCGGCCACTGAAAACGGAGATCACAAACACTGGACAGAAACTGTATCATTCATATGTTCATGCAATGGATACACCCATCAATTTGATGGGCAGAGACATGTTGTCAGCATTGAGAGCCCAGATATTGTGCGGCACAAAAGGACTTACAGTGACATTTCCTGACGGACAGGTACTGGAATGCTTCCAGCCTGTGACACCTAGGGGTCAGTGGTTGATGGCACCACTCCCCACAGTACCTGAAACAGCACGGATCTACTGGGCTAGATTGAATCCTGGGACCCCACTTGGGGGAGGTGTCTACTCCACATACCTCTTGTGGAAACCGTGGATCCAGACATTGGCGCCGTACCACCCCCCACTGGATCCATTGCATTGCACTCTATATTATGATAGAGAATCGGATGACATATATAGAGATGCGTTTGAAGAAATTGAGGGAGATGATTGGACATTATACTCACCATGCATCTTTGTGGGCCCCGAAGGGGTGGCAGCATATGTACAGTTGTCGCTGGAGCAGGAGCATTGGTATCGAATGAGTGAGGAGGGTTGGCCTCACGTGTCGCTGGCTGTGTCGCCAGGCAACGAGCCCCGCAGATTGGGGCCCATGGTGAAACGATTAACACGACAATGTGATTGGGTGATGACTGAGATTCCAGATGTGTGGCACTCGGCTGCAACCAAAAGTTACAGGATAATGGCAAAAATGGTAGATGAGTCAGACCTTGAATTGGTCTTCCTGGACCGCCATCATGGGCGGGAACAGACAGACCATGAGTCTGCACAGGCAATGTTGGATCAAATGCCACAGACCTTGTGGTCACAGGGTCCATTTGATGTGGGTTTTTGCCATACGGTAGAACCAATCCAATTGGAAGTTGTTTGCTCCATTCCAGTCCGCCGTCCTCAATATCGTTGGCCGAAGGAAGCAGACAAAGGTATGGAGGACACAGTGGCAGGATTATGGGATGCGGGGGTGTTGGAAACATCGGCGTCCTCTTGGAACACACCTCTGAGGCCGGTCCAGAAGGCTGACGGGGTGACATGGAGGATGGCCCACGATTTGCGG
This sequence comes from Idiotropiscis lumnitzeri, assembly GCF_059441095.1. Lineage (NCBI taxonomy): Eukaryota > Metazoa > Chordata > Actinopteri > Syngnathiformes > Syngnathidae > Idiotropiscis > Idiotropiscis lumnitzeri. The sequence continues at coordinate 3,410,811 of NW_028283561.1, read as the reverse complement.
CCAGTGAATGACATCACTCTAACTCCAGTGTTGCCAGTTCCTGACCCCCATCGCATCCTGTCCTCCCTGGATCCTCAGAAACAATGGTATACAGTAATTGATTTGGCAAATGCATATTTTTGTTTACCACTGGCCGAGTCAATACGCCACGTGTTTGCATTTTCTTATAAAGGGGTGAAATTGCAGTATAAACGACTCCCACAGGGCTTCAAGAATTCGCCAGGAATTTTTAATCAAGTCCTGAAGGACCTGTTATTTTCGTGTGAACTACCCAAAGGCTCAGTGCTCCTGCAGTATGTGGATGATCTCCTCATTGCGGCCAAAACATCCAACCAGTGTGTGGAAGCCACACGAGCAGTGCTGTTGAAGCTTGCTGATATGGGCTTCAAAGTGTCGAGGAAGAAGTTACAGTGCTGTCGTAAGTCTGTGGTTTTCCTGGGGCGGGTCATCACACCAGCAGGGTTGGCCATGTCCCCGAGTCACCGCAGCTCCATCTTGCGACATCCACGTCCAGAAACAGTGCAGGACATGTTGTCTTTCTTGGGATTGTGTGGCTATAGCCGAGCCTACATCCCATGTTATGTGGATAAAACAGGAGGCTTGCGGGCCCTGGTCAAACAACAAGGGGTCCGGAATTTGAAGGCCACGTTGCAGTGGACCCCAGAGGATGATGCATTGTTTGTGCAACTAATTCAGGAATTGGCATCAGCAGCGGCTTTGGCGACCCCAGATTACACTAAGGTGTTTCACTTAGATGTAGCAAGTAGTGGGAAAACAGTGAATGCGGCATTGTATCAAAGACACGGGACAAACAGGGCGGTGTTATTGTATTGTAGTGTGCCGTTAGACGGAATGGAACAGAAACAAGCAGACTGCGTTAGGTATGCAGCGGGTCTGGCAAAGGTCCTCCAGAAGACGGCACATGTGGTCATGGGATACCCCGTTCAGGTGCTGACGGACCACGCGGTGTCTGCCTTCGTAGCATCGGCGGCGTTTACACTGACACCGTTAAGACAACCACGGATGATGAAAACATTGACCGCACCGAACGTTACATATGTCCATGAGGGCGTGAACATGGCTAATCACCTCCTAGAAGGGGCGCATGAGTGCGCTCTAAAAGTACAAAAAGATCAAAAAGTCCGTGAGGACTTGTATGCAAAACCATTGGAAGGTGGACGGGTTATGTTCACGGACGGGTGCTGTTGGCGTGCCAAGGAGGGGACACTTCACGCGGCTGCGGCTGTAGTGGAGTGGAAAGGTTCTTTATTCCTCCCGGTGACAGCTCAGAAATTGACAACTAAGCCCTCCGCCCAGGCGGCCGAGGTGTTGGCTCTGGTGTTGGCCTTGGAACAGTGTCCAGGACAACAATTAACTGTATACACTGATTCGGCATATGCAGCGTCGGCTGCTCACATTGACCTAAAGGGGTGGTTGCACAATGGCTGGCTAACAGCGAAAGGCAAAGAAATTGCCCATAGACTATTGATGGAGCGACTGTATGAAGCAATTAAGGGTCCCCGAGAATTGGCAATTGTAAAGGTCCCGGGACACTCAAAGGCCAACACCGTGGTGGCGAAAGGTAATGAGAGGGCGGATGCCCTCGCGAAAGAAGTGGCTGGGTACACTCCGCAGTGCGAAATGGTGTTAATAACCCCGGCTATGGTCTGGGATGGTGAACCCCCGGATCCTCCAGTGGCGCCCGAGGTCGCACTGGAGGACATTATGGACGCACAAGGTAAGTCATCGCCGGAACAAAAATCGATGTGGATCGCATCAAAGGCGGTCAGGCGTTCAGATGGTCTCTGGGTGGGTCCCAGAGGCCAGCCAGTCCTCCCTGAAGGACGACTCATGACTTCTGTGTTGGCTGAGGCCCATACAGTGGCGCATGTGGGGCCTCAGGCAATGCTTCCAAAACTCCGTCAGTGGTGGCATCCAAGGTTACAGGGAGTGGTCTGGCAGTTTGTGGCGGCTTGCGAATTATGTCAAACATTTAATGCACGACCGACATTGAAACCCAAGCCAGGGGCATTCTCCCCTGTGGCCTGGCCTGGGGCAGAAATTGTTATTGATTTCACGGACATGATTGACAGGGTCAACGGGAAGCGGTACCTTCTGGTCATTGTGGATTCTTATTCACGCTGGCCGGAGGCGTATCCATGTGCAAAGGAGGACACCGCATCGGTCATTAAAGCTTTGGTAAACCATTATATTCCTACACATGGTTTCCCTGCGTTAATCAGATCTGATAATGGGACACATTTTACCAACAAAGCAATGGCTAAAGTGGAGGCGCTGTTGGGGCTGAAGCATCGCTTTGGGTGTGTGTACCACCCCCAAAGTCAAGGCATAGTAGAACGGTTTAACAGGAATTTGAAAGAAAAATTGGCCAAGATCATGGCACAGACAAAGATGACGTGGTTGCAAGCCTTGCCCCTGGCCCTGTTGGTCGTCCGCCAAACAGTTCACAAAATGACAGGTTTTGCGCCTTTCGAACTGTTAACCGGGCGCCTCATGCCAGGGCCTGCATCCACCTTGGTCCCGCAAGCTGACGTACTGACACCTGATTTGTCACACGCTGCTTACTGGAAGTACCTTCATTCACTTGTATCTAGTGTGTCTGCGCAGGTTACAAACAAGGCGGTTGCAGATTCGCCATCAGCATCACTGAAGTCGGACATCACACCATACGTCTACCTCCGGGTGCTTTCCCGAAAGTGGACTGAACCTCGCTGGAAAGGACCGTTTAGGGTTCGGGCTCGGACCTCACACGCCGTCCAATTGGAAACTAAAGGACAGAAGTGGTACCATCGCTCACAATTGCGTCCGGCCCCAGACTTTGTGCCTGCCAATGGTGAGCTTGAAGGTTGACCGCCCGGATGGGCAGGTCAAGAGAGGGAATGTGACTATGGTGAGAATTGGACCGAAGTCGGAACCAAAAGTGACGGAACAAAGACGACAACGATGCAAACGTTTAACCGTATTGACTATTATGCTTGCCGGCGTGTGCCTTGTATGGAATGTGTTTGAACATATGATGCAGGATGACAGGAGTGATGGAGCGAGAGAAGAACGAGTGATGGTGTACTATTCCTGTAATGGAACGGTATGGTATGAAGCAGAGCGAGATGGTGCAGGAATCCCTCTCGCGCGTGCTGATGTTTGGCTGTGGTGTGGAGCGAAAGTACTGTACGATAGACTGCCCACCAATGCCTCAGGTAAGTGCGCACTGGTAACGCTGATCATGCCAGTTAGTGTGACAGCCTTAGATCTGGCCAGAATGGAGTGGGAAGGTGTTGGACAATGGGGGAGAATCCCCTTCCTTAACAGGAAGAGAAGGGACATGCAAGAATGGTTGAATGCAGGGGATCCCACATATATAGATGCAATTGGAGTCCCAAGAGGGGTCCCTGATGAGTATAAATTGGTGGATCAAGTTGCGGCAGGATGGGAGAGCCTTTTCCTGTTTGTTACAGTAAACAAAAATGTGGATCGGATTAATTATGTCCACTATAATGTCCAACGATTGGCGAATTTTACCACCTCAGCACTCCAGGCAGTGCATGAGCAATTGGCTGCCACGTCACTTATGGCATTCCAGAACAGAATAAGCTTAGATATGGTGTTGGCCGAAAGAGGAGGAGTGTGTGGTATTTTTGGGGATCAGTGTTGTACTCTGATTCCCAACAATACATCTCCTGACGGTCGCCTTACCAAGGCATTGGAGGGCCTGCGCACGCTAAGTAACAAAATGAAGGAGCACTCAGGTGTGGACACCAGTTGGTATTCTGACTGGTTAAACATCTTTGGTAAATATAAAAGCCTGATTGCATCAGTACTGATTTCTATCGCAGTGTTTGCCGCTATTATGGTGTTATGCGGATGTTGCTGTATTCCATGTATCAGATCATTGACTGTTAAGACAATAGAACGCACGTTGGGGCCACCCCCTCCGGGTGGTCAGTACATGATGATCCCTCAAAAGGACCCCCAGGAGGCGGGGGTAGCCGTGGCCCTCCGGGAGTCCAGGATGTGAGTATGGAAAGATGGCCTCAGGGACCTGAGGCCATAAGGAGGGAATGACATTTTCTACTAATTTTCTACTGGAATGAACTTTTCTACTAATTTTCTATTGGAATGACATTTTTGTACTAATCTTCACTAATTTTCTACTGGAATGAAATTTTCTACTGATTTTTATTCTCTTACTAATTGTTTGATGTGTTTTAGTTTTATGGCAAGTGATGTCGAGCTCGTGTGCAGCAATGAAATAAGGTGTTTAAGTAATGACCTCAGGTGTCTGAGGTCATGAGAGGGAATAAAGGAATGTAGGAGTTGGAGCGTGGCGTAGTTCATGGTATGTCGCGACATCCTGTATGTGGGGGTGTGAAACTGTATGTGGGGGTGTGACTGGTGGAGCGCAACAGAATGGGGGTTGCAAGAGCGTGCACGAGTGGAATGTTTCAGGACAAAGGGTGATAGCATCAAGGAGGGAGCGAGACGAGATGAAGGAGCAGCCATCGAAAGATCACAACCAGGAGGAGCCACCACGGGATTCGGCGGGAGGAGAAAGACCAATGAGAGCAAGCTAAAGTTAACTGCAACATCACATAGCCAATAGAATCATGCCAGAAGGCCTTTGTCTCTGTTACATTTACATATTGTACAGTATGAATGACTACTGGAAAAACTAAAAGTTCTGTTCTGTTGGTGGCACGAGAGGTGTAGACTTGTATTGAGAGGGATCCGAGATCTAGTTGCATATGTAGTAAATCTGTGATTGGGAATAAATCCATTCGTGCGTGAAAATGCCGGCTTCCTGATACCTTTCTATTGCAGAACGAGCGCGCATATTGTTGGATGAGTGTGAGTTGGGTAAGGTTGCGAATTGGAGTCAGATTACTAACTTGAGTTTACATTGGGTTAAAATTAACATCTAGCATTGATTTAAAGGTAAATTCCAACAGCGGTTAACTTTAAAAACTGCTTGCCCATAGGGCAAGTGCCACTAAAATTTGCCTTGCCCGAGTGGCCAAATTACTTGCCCGACTTGGGCAAGTGACAATTTTTTTTCTCTAAGAATAAAATGTTTATGGTTGTAAAATGTGCGCCACAAATGTAAATAAACATATAATCTGATAAGCATAAATTAATCTTGTTTTCATCATCAACCATGAAACCCTACTCACAAGAGCAAATGTATCATCCTGTGCAGTTATTGAAAATGTTAATTGTAGTTTTAATAATTAACAAATCTGCATGTTAAATTGGGAAAATGATATTACAGCAATCCAGATGATCAATTTTAAGTCCAGGAGAGCGTATTAATTGAGGAATCACATGAGTAAATTATGAGTGTGGCAAATTTGTGTATTCCTTTAAGACCAGTGCCTGTGGTGCTGCCTCCATAAGTTTCATAGCATAAACAGAACACAGTCACTGACACTATGTCAGGTCACATCATGGAGCTAATGAATTAACAGCCAATAATCAAATATTACTCCCTTCCTTACTCACAACTGAATTGTCTACTTAAAAATATTCGAGCTATTTTAGTCATGTCAGAGGAATCCGAAATGTTCGGATTTGAACGAACTCGTCGCCACTCGTAAACATGCGCAGAAGGTAAGAAAACTTCCGGCTGTCAATTTTCGGCCAAAATATCGTAGGTTTTTGTTGTGTTTTTCAAACTTCAAATGAGGATGCTACGACAGCGAGTTCCAATACTGCGGGATTTATTGACGTCCACTTTAACTCGACATTCACTGAACTAACTGATCCCCGTAGCGCCCGCCCATTACCCCCGATAAGGCCAATGGACCATACCAAAACATAAGGGGTTGTCTGGGTTAAACCATCACCATACAGTGCACACAAACAGATCACACCACCGTTTTCGTCAAAATTAAAGATATTTGGCTGCTTTAAAAAATGCTTGCCCGGTCGGGCAAGTTGCCCATAATTTTACCTTGCCCGTGGCCAAATTTCACTTGCCCCGGGCAATCGGGAAGCGGTTAACCGCGAACCCTGAGCTTGCTTTGCATGACTTGAACAATGTCACAAAGAAAAATGGTACCTCTTGCGAAATCTTTTTCTGCAAATAGATTGCGCCAAGATGCTCTCATGATGTAAATAATGGCAAATAAAAAAACGCGAAATAAAATGAAAGAAAATGTCAATGCAAGCCAAATAAACAAGTGGGTATTATCGGGGAAAATGTGCCGTCTCGAGTACTCTGCTGCGCAGTCGCCACTTGTCATCTATGTAATGCACAGTTAGGCTCAATCAGGGATCCATGTTGCGACCCGACCACAAGTCGGATGTAGATGCAAAATGCTTGACATGTCTAAGCTCCCGGCCCGATGTAGTCCATATCGGGAAATACGGCTTTCGTGAAGCGTTTAAATCCTGTGCGCGCCACGTAACTAGAGGAGCTTTATCTTTAGCTATGTGCTAGGCTATCGCGTCCACCTCTGAGACGTTCTCTCGTATGGTGTCGCCTCCGTTCATGGGCTGTTGTCACTTGTCGAACCTTGCTTCTCACTTTGAACTTTCAGCACAGCATGGTTGTGTTGTGGGTGGTGAGAAAGCTTCTGGATTTGAATCGCCAGCAACGAGAGCGACAGACGGGTGGAGTCACATGACTAGAGGCGCTGTAGCGGTCTTAAAGGGGCATGAACATTGCCGCAGACAAAAGGCTTTTCTTTTTTTATTCATCGAATTTACCGACATGGGCAAAATGATTTCGGTCATTGTAATAAATTTCGGTAACGGTAAATTTTCGGTTTATCGCCCAGCCCTATGCTGTAGCATGGCTTTCTTTGCCGTGGGTGTCAAATATTTTACTTTGTTTTCAGAGTGCTTACAGACCTCTTGGTTTTGCCTCAAAATAATTGTCTGCAAAGCAGTCTGTGCCATCCGCATCATTGATGTGCAGGAGTAGCTTGTTGGTAATAAATAGCTGCAAGAAGTCCGCTGTTTGCCGCAGCATCCAGTGGTCCAGCGCTCGCAGTGAAAGTCTTGTCTGGCAGCCCGAACCATCCCCAAACATTTCGAGATGCACGCCCACTAAATTCCAGAAATATAAACATGGACAAACTTGACATTCTTCCAGATTCTGTCTCTTTGCATTGTTTTGAAGTTACTCCTGCAACTTTTCCACTTCTTCGATCCTCCCCATTGTCTGAAAAAGAAGTGTATATTTTGATTTGAAATAATGACCTCAACATACCAATACATTTGTTTATCATCTGAACTGGATTATTTTGAAACAACATTTGGGATGGACATCTGGGATTTGTTGTTGTGTATATTCAGAGTAATCCTTTTCTTGTATATAGCTAAAGCAATAGTCGCTGGCCTTGAAAATGGGTACAAGACTTGACCAAATTAAGATGCCATAAGGTCTAATTTGCCCCTTCTCTACCACAACCGATTTAGAGGCCATTAGTAACAGATTTGAGAAGACCACTTTTAAAGATATGAAGCCAGAGCTCGGCACCGGACCCATTTTTATTATTTATTATAATTTTAATGTATTATTGAGCAAATGACACAATATGTCAGTAGTGATTACCACAGAAGTCATGTCAAAATAGTGCAAATTCTGAGGTCGACTTCAAATCAGACAGGCGGAGACGAGCGCCAGAGAAGAGATGAGAATCAGAAGAGATGTTGAAGAAGCTAATAACAAAAAAACACATCAAATCTCCATGTAGTAGCAACGGGGATGGCTCATGGGGTCAGGAGAAGTGAGCGGGAGATGGGGAGTATGAGGTGCCGTTGGGGACAAAAGTCAGGAATCGCTTCACACTTCTGAAATGCACTCTTACACACCAGTGAAATTGTTGTTGCTCATGCATACTTATGAAACGCTATCATACATACGAGTGAAACGCTCTCATACACACTAGTGAAATAGTTGTTGCTCATACACTCGTCAAATGCGCTCATACACATAGGTGAAACATTCTCATACACACCAGTGAAAGGCGCTCAGGCACAATTGTGAAATTATTGTTATTCATAAATACAACTGAAACATGCTCATGCCCATACACGAGTGAAATGCTTTCATACAAACACCCACACTGTTGAAAATGCTGTCATGAACACAAGATCGCTTACAAATACTAAAATGTAAAAATTAATCATTTATTTAGCAGGGATGCATGGTGGGCGACTTGTTAGCACGATGGTCTCACAATGCAGAGGTCGCGGGATTGATTCCGGCTTTCCTGTTTGGAGTTTGCATGTTTCCCACACGCCTGCGTGGGTTCTCCGGTTTCCTCCCACATTCCAAACACATGCATGGCAGGTTGTTTGGACACCCTAAATTGGTGTGAGTGTGAGCGCGGATGGTTGTTTGTCTTTGTGTGACCTGCGATTGGCTGGCAACCAGTTTAGGGTGTACCCCACCTACTGCCCCAAGATAGCTGGGATAGGCTCCAGCACCCCCCGCAACCCTTGTGAGGAGAAGCCGTACAGATAATGGATGGTGGGATGGCATTCATAATGGACGGCCGCCACGGTGGGCGACTTGTGAGCACGATGGTCTCACAATGCAGAGGTTGTGGGATCGATTCCGGCTCCGGCCTTCCTGTGTAGAGTTTGCATGTTCTCCCAAGCCTGCGTAGTTTTCTCTGAGTTCGCCAGTTTCCTCGCACATTGCAAAAACATGCATCCATTTACTCTGATGCCAATGTTTTCTGTACCTTATGGCAGATTTTTCTCTTTGCCGAAGACTATTAGCACTTGTAGAGCGAGGACCTGTGCCACAGTCGTCAACTGCACCCTAAAATCAGATCATTTTGTATTTTAGACATTACACACTACACAGTTAAAGATGGTCCAAAAAAGAAAAATGGATTAATGTATTTCAACTTACATAATACTCTTTAAAGAGCTGACCAGCTCATTCCCAGAGGTACGTATTGGGGCGTATTGGTCGTCTTTACAGAAGACTCCAGGAGGTAACTCGGGTTTGACCTTCAGCCACAACAGAGTGTTGGGTGTGAGTGCTTCCAAGTCGTTGAGGTCGGAAGATGTCCTTGTGATAGGCCTGCTGTTTATAACTGCTTCAGCCTCACCAAGCAAGGTATATTGACTTTCTTCACCCGAAATTTGTTCTTTTACAGTGACATTCAGGATTTTTCTCACAGACCAAATAAGTCGCTCACAGCTTCCTCCGTGGTGGGAACCTGCTGGGGGATTGCTATGCCACTGAATACCTTTTTGCAGCAAGTGTTTCTTGATTTACTTAGTGTTCCATTCTTTGATTGATTTCTTCATTTCACTGTCAGCTGATCTAAAGTTGGTTCCGTTATCAGAATACATCTCTCTCACTTGTCCTCTTCTGACAAGAAATCTTCGGATTGCGTTGAGACAAGCATCTGTGTCACGTGAAGATGCAATTTCCAGATGTACGGCTCGTACAGCGAGACATGTAAAAATCACGCCGTATCTCTTTACTTGTCCTCTAACCCTACTTACTTAGAATGGACCAAAATAATCAACGCCAATTCTCTTGAAAGGCGGATCGTCAGGTAGCACTCTTCTGATGACTCTAGCAGCTCGAGGTATCCAAAACTGTTGATGCAGATTAGCCATCATGTGGTTCCTTCCAGCGTGAGCTGTAATCTCATGAATGTATCTCAGGACTAGCTTTGTGTTATGTGAATCCTTGGCAAGATGGCTTGCTGTTTTGCTGTTTCAGGCATGGCTGCGTGGCTCAACTGTCCACCAACCCTCATGACACCATCTTGAAATACTATATTGAACTTGTAAAGTGGGCTACTTTTCTTCACCCTTTTTTGTTTTTCAAATATGGCTAAATCTTTTTTGAAACTTCGCCTTTGACAGTATTTCACAAGTTCTCTTTCTGCTTTATCCAAGTCGTCGCAGGTCAAATACTTTCCTTTGACAGTTCTCTTGAATAAATTCATCTTGCCTTCTTCACCTAATGTGATTAACTCCTTTCTATTTTCCTTTACTCTGTCAGTAAGTCTTTCAGCTTTAGAAACCAGGCTACGGCCTGCTTCAATGCTGTCCAAGACGAATAATGGTTCATCCACTGGCCCAGAGAATCTTTGGGCTACAGTGACTGAATTACATGCACTTGAGTCACTCATTTGACCTCCAGGTCATTAATTGGTAATTTGAAGTGGTTTTTGTGTTTAACTAAATTCCTGGACACTGCCTGATTTTTTTCAGAGCTGTACAACCACTAGAAAGGGTGGTTCCCACAATGTGAGTTTTGCTCAGGTGGCCCAACAATGTCACAAAAACAAGTAGGGGGGTGTGTGTGTGTTTGTATAAGCTACATGTTGGGGACCAACATCGGACAGCACACCCACTGTAGGGGACCAAAATTTTTGTGGGGACCAAAAATCTGGGCCCCACAAAAAAGAGCATTGAATTCAGTGATAAGAAGCTCAGGGGGAGGTCCTGTCAAAGTTTCAGGGCTTCCCAGGAAGGTCACAAAAACAAGACGAGTGTGCTAGAAATGTGTGTGCGGAAAAATTACTCAGGATCGCTGTCTAGTGGTCGGTCCCGGTACTGCACTTACGCACACTTCACACACTCGGCTGGTCTGCGCATGTGCAGGACAGTCTGCTTTATGTCAGGCAGGTTTCCATGCGCAAATCCATGTATATTAGGTTAATTGGAGACTCTAAATTCTCTACTCATCAAATGACATTCGTGACCCTGATGGATAGATAAAATAGATTATTAATCTGCCATGGGAAGTCCAAGGTGTCTGGTAGAAAGAAATGCATTCATACACTCATTACACAGTCAACCAAGCAAAGACACAAAGCCTAGGGCAGGGGCGGGCAAACTTTTTGATTGGAGGACCACAATGGGTTCTAAAATATGACAGAGGGGCCGGACCAGGAGCAGATGGATGGAGTGTTTTGGAAACCTCACCTCATCTGAGAAAAAAAATACATTTAATTTTATATGAAAGTGAATAAAAGCATTCCAACAATAATATTTGTCTTTGAAAACCACAGTGTTTAGAAAATAAAACATTAACAAGGTTTATTCATTAAATTTTTTTCAAGTTCGGCGGCCCGGATTAAAACTTTTAACGGGCCGCATGTGGCCCCCGGGCCGTAGTTTGCCCTCGCCTGGCCTAGGGCATAAACACATACATGTAATATCCAATCCGCTTATTCTCACAAGGATAGCGTGCTGGAGCCTACCCAGCTGTCAACGGGCAGTAGGCGGGGCACACCCTGAAGTGGTTGCCAGCCAATCGCAGGGCACGCAAAGACGAACAACCATCTGCGCTCAAACTCACTCACAAATGCAACCTCCACACAGGAAAGCTGGGTCCCGGGATCGAACCCTGAACCTTGGGACTGCGAGCCGGATGTCCTAACCAGTCTTAACTCATTAAATACCAGCCATTTTCACTGGAGCAACCCACTCAATCCCAGAGTTTTCCTGGGTTTTGACTAATATTGCAAGGCCCACAGAATATTGTATTCTAATGCTATATAGACATGGAGCACACCCGAAGAAAGATGAGACTCTCTTCTTTCAACAGAAAAAAAATGTTTGTTCCTATCTTTTTCCATTCTTGAACAATCGGCATTTGAAAATAGCTAAATTTCATGAAAACTCCAATCCCTGGGGAAAAAACTGAGAAAATGAGCTTTTTGTAAACTGATGCATTTTGACCATAATTTGAACTTTGACACTATTATTTATGGCTTTTATGACACCTCTAACATCTAAATAATGCATGCCTTCTATAAAATAACAAAAAAAAGCACAAAAAATATGTTTTTGATAAAATAAATTTATTTGCACATAACACTAAACGACTGAACTGTTGAACTATGTACAAAAATGAAATACATCAGTGTCATACATACTTTTTTTTTGTGTGATATAAAATAAAACAGTTGCCTTGATGCAAGGGCACACAACATAGTTCACACCACATTCTTGTTTCACTCCGTTTGCCTTTGCGCAAACAGACCCGACACTTTCGTTGTGGTCTGGCTTTGCTGGTCCGTGGAAAATAGGCGAGCTTGTGTTTGTCCACTGGGGTTTGTGTGAAAATAATTGTCTGGGAAGTGATTGCTGGCATCCGCGATGTGCTGCAGAAGCTCATCCGTGAGAAACAGCTGCAGGAAATCAGCTGGCTCCTCAGACTCCAAATGGGCAGCGGCATTCAGTGGTCCAGGGGTTGCTGTAAAGTCGATTTTCCTCGGTTGCCATCCAGTGTGACGCCATCCGGAACCACTGCTTCCTGATGCACAACCTGTAAATTACAGAAATATAAACAATTGGAAATATATATTTATTGCTGCATTTTATTGCTGGCGTGTGAAGTTTCATATTATAATTTACCTTTCTTTACACCAACAAGACGAGGAGGAACTTTCTTGCCGCGGGATGCACAATCTGTGAATTTTAGAAAGTATGCATGATTACCACACCATTCAGTATTGTTGTTTCCTCGTCGGGGAGGAGATACGCTTGCGTCTAACTGCACATTTATGCGACATTTTCTGCCCGCAAGATGCATGATATGTACAATAAAAGCATGAGGGGTAAAACCACATGTTCAATGGTAACTTGCGAGCGCTTACCTCCTCGTTCGGGGGGATCTGGTGAGGACTCTCAGCTGCTTTGGCTATTGTCCGAAGGCAGGCGATGCAGGCCGCAAGGCACGCGCACCCTCTTTAAACGCCTGTTTGTTGTGACGACGACAAAGCGTCATCCTCTCAACCAAAGCGTCTCCATCGCCTTGATGCTTTTAGGAAGCTTTTTTTTACAAAAAAGCATTCCTCGATCGTCATTTGCTTGGAGGATTTCATTGCTAACGCTACTAATGCGACTGCTGCTAGTGCTGCCGATGCTGCTGCTACCCACGCTGCTCTCCACACTTATAAGTCTACCCCAGGATCCCGCCCCCCATTTGTACCTCTGGCGCAGATTCAAGGCGGATCTTTTGCACCTCTGCCCCCTGCTGGGTGATTTTTACATGATTCACAATGCGGACATGGCTGATTCTCAGTCAGAGGTTGCATCAGACCCTTATGTACACTATGACGTAAAAAAGACAGGAAACGTACTTATACGTCTTTGGTAGAGGGCGCCATTGCATTAAAAGACGTCTTTGTACGTCTAAGGGAGTAAATGAGTTGAACAAAGTACAGGGTCCTTCACCTGACTACAGATGATCTTCTGGGGACTTTATTTGGTTTTAATCACTTTTGGGGTCTGTATCTATGCACACTCCCTGGTTTTGCTACCTTCCCGGGTACCACATACACACTGCTTAGTTTCTCTGCCTTCGTGGGTACCACATACATATTGCTTGGTTTCTCTGCCTTCCTGGGTACGACATACACACTGCCTGGTTTTGCTACCTTCCTGGGTACCAGTCACACAAACGTCAGACGACTCAGCACATACCGACTGTCTCAGCACTACACACTTTCACTCCAAGGCAGTGCTGTGAACCAACTTACTGACAAGAGGTAGTATTTAGAATTTTAAAAAGTGCTTGAAAGGTTTTGTTCATGTAAAACCAACAGATTATGACATTATTATTATTATTTAAATCAGTATTAAACAGCATCAGCATAGGTTAAAGATATTATACAGACTATATACGATAAAAAAATACTAAACCACCCTTGCTTTTCCGTCATTTCTTGTATAAGTTAACACACAGATGTATAACATTTGTTTATACAAATATAACGATTAAAAAGTAGCTGATTAGAGTTTTAATTTTGTATTCATTAATCTGTAATAAAAATGGACATATTTTGGTTAATAAAATTAACAAGAAATAAAAGTAAAGGGTGTTCTAATACTTTTTTCAAGATTGTCCTAACATACATTTAATGTTTACAGTATATGTCTTCGGAAGAAGCGCAGCATTAGATTTTTTTTTTTGTTCTCTCTCTTTGACTTCTGAATTTGAATTTCTGTCACAGATGTGCTTGAATTCTATTTTGGATGATTTGTGTTAAACTGCACAAATATTTGAAGAGCCATAGAATTCAAGAATCACACCAGTGCTGCTACTCCTCCGAACGGGTGAACGCCCTTGATTAACAACCTGCGTTGAGGTGGCTTTTGAGATTCGTGGTGTGGGAGAAAAATCTCTGAAGGCATTCTTAGACTTCAAGAGAGGGTCCACAATTTTCAAAGATTCACTTCCGTCTGAATCAGAGGCCTCACTTGTATCCGGAATATATTCATCTCCACTGTCATCTGAGTTGGAGTAATAATGCTTATCCATTCCAAAGTCAGCCTGTTTTTTTAATCTAAAAAACAACAACAACGAAATATAAAGGATAGAAGGCAGGAGACCAATAAAATATATGCAATTTGCTTGTAAGATTCCCTGAAATCTATATGGGTTGTTTACCTGTATACTTTTGGTCCTCCTGAGCCTTGGGATAGTAATATGGTCTGGGTCTGAGGCGCAAAGTTCAGGGGCAGGATTTGACAATGATTCGTCAGAATCTGTGTCGTTATTCCAAGGAAGATTCAGCCCATATTTTTTGTCCAAGGGAGGAGACTGGGTTGCATCAGAGTCCAAGAGAAAATTGAGAACCCATTAAATACTTAATCCCCAGAGGAATCTGCACAGAAAAAGGTCTTAATTCTATTTGAAAAAAAAAAAAAAACTAAAATATTGATGAATGATATGACAAAATAATGTAATAACAAAATTAATTGACCGTAACAAAAAGCTCCCGGGAGGAAAACTACATTAAATGTTTTTTTAACAGGGCAGTGAAAATATTGGAAAATAAAAACGATAAAAAATAAAATAATATAAAAAAAGAATTCAATGTGTATCGATGGACCCATATGAAATACTTATATCGCTATGTACTTATCAGCCATATCGCCCAGCCCAATATGTAACTGCAACTTCAAAACCTCGGGCCATAACAGGATTGTAACATGGGATGCATATCTTCATTCCTAAATTTGTAGATCCCGAGGAGGCTGCTCAATGGTCCTGGTAATGTAAACCTCAACCAATTCGGTCACAGCCAATGTTCTCCATCCTTGTTAAGAAGTTTTGAAATGATTTAATAGATATACTATTGCAAACTATACCAGAATTTTAGACATTTTAAACTTTTGATCACAATTTTACCTATTTTCTAAAAATCTGAAGAATCCACATGCCAAATCACCTGCTGTAGACACATAGGTTCTGTTCTGACAGATAATTCAGTTACAGGTTGTGTACTTAAAGCCAATAAGAGGGCAATGCAGCAGTCGACAACCTGACGAAAGCTTAAGTCTCCCAATGAGAGAACTGTAGTGGCTGGTAGGTTCTTAGATTGTAACATAGTAAAGACATATACTAGGCATAACTGTATATCATATGATGATGAGGGAAAATATTATTAGCTACGATTTATGTCCAGATATATTAGAAAACTTGTCCAACCAGCACAGGTCTATCTAACTGTAATTTTAACATCTCAAGACACGACAGGATGACCACATGATACGCATACCTCCTTTTCAGAGTCTGTCAAAATTTGAGAAGGCTGCTTCGATGTTCTGGTGGCATCAACCTCAGCCGATTCAGTCATTGTCGGTTGTCCTCCATCCTAATGAACAAGTTGAATATTAATTTAATGAATTAAAAAAAGAAAATGGATCAGAATTTTACACATTTTAGGCTTTGGCCACCCAAAACAAAAACTAACAAGTTCACGAATGAAACAAAACCAATTACTTTAGCGCATGACAATTAATCTTCAGTAGAGATATGTTGTGACTGATATTTCAGTCACAGGTTGTCTTTTGAACGCCACCAGGGGCGCAATGGAGCACAGGACAGCCAAAAGTCTTCTTGTCGGACACCTGTAGTGGCTGGTAGGTTCTAAGATTATAACATAGTAAAGGCACATACAACTCCTAACTGTATTTCATATGATAATGAAGGAAAAGATGATTAGCTATGATTTATGTCAACAATAAAAATGGCTCTACGGGGTCCCCACAAACACAAACCTGACAGTTGGGTGTCAGATGGCCAACATACCTGACACGCAATTCAACTCAACTGGACCCCACAACACAAGAAAAAGCTGAGTGAGCCTCAAACCAGACATACACATTCACTGACAAATATCCTGTGACACCAGATATATTAGAAGTCTTGTCTAATCAGCACACGTCTATCTAACTGCAATTTTAACATCTCGAGACACGACAGGATGAGTACACGATACGCATACCTCCATTTCTGAGTCTGTAAAGCCTGGAGGAGGCTGCTTCGATGTTTTAGTAGCATCATAAATTTATTGAATTAATTATATTTGAGGTTGGATTAGATTTTTACACATTTTAAGCCTTAGCCACCCAAAACAAAACATAAGCTCATGAATGAAATAAAACTAATTAATTTCGCCCATGCCAATTAATCTTCTGTAGACACGTGTTGTGACCAGTGTTGTTTTTGGCAGGCATTTTAGATTTTGTCCAAGTCATTTGGACAAAGTGCTGATTTGTTTACATCACATTTAGTCATCCCAATTCGTTATAGTTTTAGTCCAGTTTTAGTCAACGAAAACTAAAAAAAGGGTTTTAGTCCAGTTTTAATCGACTGAAACGCAAAAAAAGTTTTACCCTAGTTTTCGTCAATTTATTCACAAAGGTTTTAGTCCAAGCGGCACGGTGGCCCAACTGGTTAGCAGGATGGCCTCACAATATTGAGGTCGTAGGTACGATTCTGGCTCCGGCCTTCCTGCGTGGGTTTCCTCTGGGTAATTCGGTTTCCTCCCATATTCTTAAAACATGCATGGCAAGTTGCTTGGACACTCTAATTGCCCCTAGGCATGAGTGTGAGCGTGGATGGTTGTTCGTCTATGTATGCCCTGCGATTGGCTGGACACCAATTCAAGGGTGTACCTCGCCTACTGCCGAAGACAGCTGGGATCGGCTCCAACACCCCCCGCGACCCTAGTGAGGAGAAGCGGTACAGATAACGGATGGATGGATGGATGGGTTTAAGTCCATTTGAGTTAAAACAAGGCATTCAAGGTTTCCACCCAATAACAAAGACTTTTGGATGGACTACAAAGGATTCTTCATTACAAACAGAAAAAAGTGGCAACAGTGGAATCAATGCTCACTGCTCCAAAATAAGCAGAGAAGCAAAACATTTTGTTGGGCAACTGTTGTGGCTTTATTTCACTAAAAGCAACATAAAATAATTTATGAACCACATGCTAACAATTTTGTCTCGTCAACGAAAAAAATTCATGTACATCACGTCATGTTTTCGTCATAAAAGAACCTCGTTTAGCTTGTCATCGTCATTAAAAAAGGGGCGTTAACGAAGTATTTTCGTCATAGTCATCAGTGACGAAAACAACACTGGTTGTGACTGATATTTCAGTCCCAGGTTGTCTCCTGAACACCACCAATTGGGCAAGGGGGCGCAGGAAAGCCTGGGGTCTTCTATTTTTACAGTATAGAAAGGCTAAATATCAAATTGAAACAGTGTTTTATATCATGAATATACAGGGTTGGTGCTGGTTCTGGTAGGGAAACCACAACATAAAGATGTCCTTAATTAGTCCCACAATGGGGATATTTGCAATATGGCATATGATGGCCTAACAGGGCCACCGCCCAGAAAAGAGTAACGCAGAACTTTGTAATACTGTCACTCCCTGACCAGTTCGTTGTTCCTGAAGAGCCAAACTTTGACTCAGACCCACAAATTTGAATTACAGATAGTGGACAATGGAGAACTCCCCCAGTCAGTCAGCATGTTCAACTTCCATAGAAACCTCAACATACATTTATTAGATTGCCAAACTAATTGGAAACTACATCACCAGAACACCACAAGTGGGCTCTGTTATTGTACTTAAAGATGCATCTTACAAACCTGTGTTCTCCAAGGCCAGCTGGTCCATAGTCTTAAGTTATTTCTTCGCCAACATCAATGTCTCGGAGCGCAAACAGACAGAGGTGTGGTCTGTCCTCTGTTGTCTTCTTCTTCATTTTACAGTTGGGGTGCATGTGGTCATCATTAACCAGTCTTCCCAGACTGCCATCTTCTTGAGCGGCATCAACACTTAAAATAGATTTAAAAAAAAAAAAAACAATTATTCAATCAATGTCAGAAATTAATCTTTGAGACAATCTTGTGTACACAAAACATAAAAATAGGAAATCCACAATTTTTAAATCTTCTAAATCAAATCATACAAGAAATTTCTATTGGAATCAGACCCTATTAACAGCTTGTCTTTGAGACTTCATGGTCTATATTTTCATTTGTACAGATTCAACGCATGAATAAAAGTAATTACCGTATTTTCGCAGTCATAAGCAAACAAAGCGCCCTGTCAGTCGATGCGTCCATTAAATGGACAAAGTACCACTCACGTCCATCAGCCCTTGTCATCAACGAGCTGTTGGAAGTGCATGTTAGCACACCCTGCTGGGCAAAGAGTGAGTTGTCCATGCTTACAATCGACCGTGACAAATACACCATCTGACTATAATGTTTGGGTGATGGTGTTGGAAAAAGCTGGACAAAGGGCAGCTGTCCACAATGTTTTAGTCTGTCTTATCATTTATGTTATTGCAAGCAAGAAACGTCCCAGGTTTAGACAACAGACAAAAAGTCCAAAGCATAACAGCACATCTCTTTAAACAGCCATGCAAATCTCTCTAAACAGCTATGGGATTGTGGGTCTCTGCTCCCAGAATGCATTGCTTGAATTAGCTAAGGCTGAGTGGCTTTTGTATTATTTTCATTTTTTTGGGGTATATTGATGGCATGAGAGATACATGTTTGTGTTAATCTTATTTCTATGTTTCATTGTTTGCTTGTATGATGAGTTTTTTATTTTTTTTTGAAACCGTGACTCTAAGGAGTGTGGTGAGCAGCCAAGTCCCTCCCCTGACGTTGCTTTGTAGGCTATTGCCAATGCACCTAATATTGGCCTGAGCCATTGTCAGCTATTGTCAATAGAGACTTGGCGTCTGCTGCAACAATGGGGTGATTGCTCATGTTATTGGGGCATAGTAGGCTGCTATCGGCTGTGTCAGTGTGGGCAGCTCTGCCAAGTTCATGCTATGCTAACAGCAGCTGTGCTATCGTCTTGTCAGGCGGTGCGTCCAGTATATGTTACAAAGACAGAAATAGCGGCCTCAACAGGTGTTGCGCCCTTTGAC
Source organism: Idiotropiscis lumnitzeri (assembly GCF_059441095.1). Taxonomy (NCBI): domain Eukaryota; kingdom Metazoa; phylum Chordata; class Actinopteri; order Syngnathiformes; family Syngnathidae; genus Idiotropiscis; species Idiotropiscis lumnitzeri. The sequence goes on along the minus strand of NW_028283561.1, from coordinate 3,391,605 downwards.
ACGGCGCGTCTTTTGGGTGCGAAAATACGGTATACATTTTTGCTTAGAGAATGATTTTTCCCCTAACACTTATGGGATGAGTATGTGTTTATTTTTTTAAATAAAAACAAAAATAAGATAACATCTCAATCTTTGCCTCACCTCCAAAAAGACAGTGCCTCTTCCATCCATCTTCCTGCGTTGAGATTTATCAGAATCTATCAATTTTCCTCTGTACTCCATAATAAAGAATAAAGTCGTCTTTCCTGAAAGGGGCCTTGGTAAATACTCCTCGACCTAGTTAACAGGGAAATCAAGAAAGCTTCGTCATATTTTTAAGCACACAAATAAGGAGTCATCATATTCATTTGGGCCACTATACTAATGTAGGGTGGTTTGAAACATTGCTTCTTGTGAGGGATAGAGCAGAGCCCTTCTTTATGATTTTAAAGGAACAGACCAGCCAAAATTCATTTTCCAGCATTGCATTAGCCAGTATGTATTAGGACTGAAAGTACAAATGTCAATGGCACCTGGTTACGTAAAAAAAAAACTTTAAGATTATTTAGTTTCATAATGACATACACTGTATACACAGTCATATTGGATCGCGTCACGTGATCTCTGTGACGTATAACGTGCTTTACACTAGACTATCAATATCGGACTTGTTCACCGGTCTATTGTGGTATAAAAATGCCGGAGGGCGTCATCAAGTACAGCCTTAATTTAGATAGAACTCCTACCATCAGGTTTCACGCTCACTGAAATAACTTGAAACTGACAAAAGAAAAGGTCAAGACACTCTTAATGTAAAATAACCACTTAAAAAACGATGTCAGCTTGGTTATCAGAAAACAATAATATATCTTAGCAAAAGCGTTAACATCATACCTTTAAATGAGTTTATATACTTCGCTTCTAACTCTGCAGTCTTGTCCAGACCCTTGACTGCATGTTCAATAGTATCCTGCTTTGGGGACTTCCTGCATCTCAGGGAAGGCATTGTTTATTCTATAAAGAAAAAAGACAGTTTTGTGTTGAGAATTATTAATACTATAGGCTAAATGGAGTTTTAACAATATCAGTGTAAGAAAAATAAATTATAAATTAAAAAAATATCAATCCCTCCATCCCAATTAACGATTTCAACCATAATAGTTTATATTGAAGTTTAAACAACAGACAGACAGATTTATGCAGTGTGACTACAAAAATCTTACCAAAATTGCATTCACAGTAACCTTTGCTTTAAGAATCATGTAATTAACCAGTGAACATCGTGTCTTACACAAAAATTAATGACAGAAATTATCATGGCACTTGCATTCTGTTGTTCTATAACAAAAGTGCAAGCTGTTAGCTCCGCAAAGCTAACGCAACAAGCTAGCGTCCCTCGTGCTCACATTCAATGCAAACCTGACCACCGGATGAAAATACGCGTCGGTTTAGTTCTTTAAATGAGTAAAAGCACCATGACGTTTTATAATTATTCAATGCTTAACTGGAGCTCGTCAATTATGTCGATGTAGGAGCACATGTTTGCTAGGCCAGTGTTGTAGGCCCACATCCATGGTGCTACTTTGTATAGTGTTTTCCACACAACTATCTCTAACCATGAACAAATGCACTCGAGGCATGTTTTGAATAAAAACAAACGAAAAACACTTACCTCTCCGTTTCAACAGCAGTTCGAACTTCGAAGTGGTGATATTCTCCAGCGTTAAGCACCTGCTCGAACAGCGAATAGGTCAAATTCAACAGCGTCTTTTTTCTGTCTTAATAAGGACGCGATGAGAGGAGGAGCGCTTGCCTTTTCGTCAGCACGCCCCGCGCGGGAGGTGCTGCTTTATCACTCTCTATCTGTGCCCGCCCGCCGGCATGTCGATAGAAAAATAATATTCCTTCAAACATTACTTTCATCTTCTTAACGTTTTGTAGTGAATTTAACAGGTTCACCACTTTTTTCAAATACACCAATGGAAAACAGGTCTTAATTGAGGAAACATACAAAGAGCGTCTCACAAACACCTTATGATGAGCAATGTAATTTGATCACGTTTTTTGTCACTGCCTGGACGTCGGTTCACTGGCCTGGTGGCAGTGGCTTGTAGACACTGTCACTGAGTGGGAACGGATCTCAAGGTGGGTCAAACTAACCCAAGCAGTGGATCGGTCCGTTTTTTAAATTTATTAATTTTTTTATTTTATGTATTTATTTATTATTTAATACAAGGGCTTCGGCTCACTACCAGTGGGCGGGACCAAAGAATTTGGGTTTCCTTTGAGCTAGGAGGCAGTCAAAGGCAGTCCAATCCCCGGCAACATAAAGCGCCTAGCTCTGGGGACATGGAATGTCATTTCTCTGGTAGGGAATGAACCCGAGCTGGTGTGTGACTAGACCAGTGGTTCTCAATTATTTCCTGTCATGCCCCCCCTACCAAGAAGAAAAGAATTCGCACCCCCCCCCACCACAATTTTTTTTTACATTTCGTACTAATGTACATGTTCTTTGCATATTAATGTTAGATTGTCAATAAACAAAGCTAAATTGATAAAAAAAAATATCATTTTGAGAACGACTATTGTGAGGATCTCGAAACTCAGTACTCTGTGGTGCTAATATTGATGAGATGATAAATATGTTGAAGCCACAGAACAAAAAGATTAGATATTGTTTGGAAATTAATGACGTACATAACAAAGGAATATCAGCCTTGATTGGAGTACATTACTGCATTTAAATTTTTAATAAAAATGAAACAATTATTGATGTTATGACCACTATGAAGAATTTAAAAAAACAATATATAGGGATAATTATAGTTTTCATTTTGTTATGTTTAGTCTGTTCATGTTGCATTATTTTTATGACAAAGATGATGGTTAATCGTAGGTTTGTTGCCCAAATGTACCGTTACAACCTGATTAATGTTGAGAATGACGAACTCAAACTGGACACTAAAACGTAAAAACACATGGACTTCTTGCCCCTGTCCACACACGTGCACACACACACACACCATACACGAAGATCCGGGAGGTAAGGACGGCTGTCCTCTCCTACAACGAGGCAAGGGCCTCCACCAAGTCACCCCAGGGACAAGTTTTATTCCCTGATGGTCATCAAATTATGAGGATCTCATTCTACGCCGGAAGGGAGGAGGGGAATTTTTCCCTAATGTGAGGTTTTCGCTCCTCCACTGATGATCACACTGTTGTATGATTTCATTATGATGATCTGTCTTAAAGCCGTAAGGACATGATTTTTAAATCCACAACAGGGGGGAAATGTAAGATGGGCTGAGGATAGGTAATCAGTTTGTGTATTCATAATCATGTTTTTATACACTCATTAATGTTTAACACACACAGAGACACTTACTTGTTATTTTAACACACACACACACAGACACAGTATCCTGAAGATGTGTTTAGTTAAACTGACCTTGGGTTATGATTTTCTGCCTGCTGGAGTCCCTGGTGATTAGTTATTGATGCTTTAGTTAAACTGACCTTTATACCGTGAGTTATTGATGTTTTCTGTCTCTTGGTGATTAGTTGTTGATGCTTTTCTGTCTTCTGGTGATTAGTTATTGATGAGTTAGTTTCAATAAAAAGGCAGAACGGAGGGTGAGAGTCAGAGGGTGTGCGGGATTGAACTGGCAAGACGGCTGTTTCGCCTCCTGGCTCCCTCTCCCATTCTGAATGGCACAAAACGAAAACTTTAGTAAGTTATTTCAGTCTAAAAAAGGCGTCAGGGCATTTTTAAACCGGACAGTAAGTCGTCACTGTCTTGGTTCCTTTTTGTGCCTTGACCCATCCCGGAATTATTGAAAGGATGCAGTCCTATTTACAGGCCCCAGTGACACCCCAGGTTTCTGTTGTTTGTACGAGGGCGCTTAATAGGTACTGCTATTCACAATCGTCTTAGGCTGTTTCTTTGCAGAAGTTTATGGACAATGTGTAGTGCTGTAGGATGCAGTCTAGAGCATTCTTGACATTGAAGCTTTTGTTTCCAGCAACTGCTAATGCGACCGTGCATCAAACATGCAAAACACAGACCCTTGCTCCTCAAGAAGTCAATCTTATCCTTGTGATGCTTTCTCCTAAATTCCTTACAAATTGTGAGACTGTTGCTCTCCATTACAATTAGCACATGGTTTGGCAATAGCATCCACTGAAACAGGTTCTGCCTTTGGCGTGGTGGTTTTGTTGTTTTCCATCTTGGCGGGCACAATGACTGTTGTGAAGACTTTCTTTGATTTTGGTGTTTCTGTGTGTTGTGATTTTGTTTTCTGTTTTATAGAATCTTTCGTGCTTGTCAACAAAGTCAACAAAATCCTTAAACTTCACTCTTCTATTTGTTCTTTCTTGGAGATTGCAGGCAAATTTTCTCCAAGATTCTATAAGTCTGTATGGAAGTTTGTTTGCCAATGCCTTTATATTAGCCATGTTGTCCAAGTCCTCCATGTAATTAACATCTGCCATTATGTTCAAACAGCCCATAAGGAATAATGTGAAAGACTGAAGTGCAACACCATCTTCAGACTTGATTGTTGGCCAATCCATGGCTTCCTTTAAATATGCTTCTGCTATCATGAAGTCATCACCATAAAACTCCTTCAAGATTTGTTTTGCTTTGGTATATCCTGTCAGAGGTTCCATATGGATGCAGCTCTTCACCAACTCATGTGGTTGTTCACTAGTATACTGCAGCTAAAATTGAAGATGATCACGGTTATCACTTGTACGGCCTTCAATCCCATGTTCAATGGCACCTATACAGGTTTTATAATGCAGAGGGTCGCCTTTAAACGTAGGAATGGAAAGTTCGGGAAGTAGCGATGCTTTTTGACTCTTTGCTAAGTATTCTGCGACACTGGCTTGCTGTGAGATTGCTTGGCAAAGGCCATCAAGCACATGTCCCTGTTGTTCTCTACTTTCTGTCTGATGTGGAAATCTAGCCATTGGAATAGTCGAAGTGGGAGCATTTCAGGTCAACACTGCTTGTTGCTCTGATAGGCTGTGATGGTAATTGAATGTTTTTCCTTGTTTAAATTGTAACACACTCATCAGGAATGTGGATACCATCCTCCTGGGTATTTTCATATCTTCTCAAGACATCCAATTTAGCATCAGACTCAGGGAGTGCCGTTTGCATTGCATGCATTTGCTTCTTTGCCTTAATTGCAGCTTCTTCTTGCTCAAGTGCCAACCTTTGTTGTAAATCAGCAGCCTTTGCCTTTAAACATGCTCGTTCCATTTGAGCCTTTAATTTAATTGAAGACGTTGACAGAAGTGAGCTTCTGTCTGTTAGATTCTTTACTTCTACTTCTATGGGTGTAGTTAGTTGATGCAGATCTACTATCATCAGGTGATATTTGTTTATTGCATCCTTCCTCTGCACGTTTCAAAACGTCCTTCTTCCATTGCTCACATTTCCATTAATTAAATTTTTTGGATCAAACCAGTTATTTTGGTCATCGGCAAAATCCTCTTCAGTCTTTAAATTTTGCACACCGGAATTGAGGTCCACAAATTCTTGCTCCATGCCGCTAAAGCAAACACGAAGCTCAGTTTTTTACAGCGTCAACATTTGCATCATCCTCCATCAATTGTTCAATTTGACGTTGCATGGAGGTCAATTGAGCAAATTTGCACCTGCGTGCCTGCATCCGTTTAGGCTTGTGATCTTCTACAGCTTTTCTCCGTCATTTTTAATGTCCGCTTTCCACTGTCTTGTTCCTCCATGTCAATCCACAATCAAGCAAACAAAAACGTCAAACTGACTGTAGCGTCTCAATTTGTAGGTCAGCTGAATGACGATCAAAGTTTTAAGCAGTTTACTCACGCACCTGTTACGTGCACGTCCTTGTTAACTCGCGATGCTTGTCAAGTATGGACGCATGCTAACAGCTAGCAGCTCATTGTCCCGACTGGAAAGTTGCTCCTTAGCTGTGATGTGCCTAGGGTTACACTATCTATCATTAACAAACACAGCCAGCCCTCCTCTTTCCTCTTTCCAGTGTCCTGTCCGCAAGTAGTATTTGGAAGCCGTCAAATTCCACGACGGTGTCCGGCGTTAGGTCTGTTAGCCATGAATCCGTGAACATCAGCAAGCTAGCTCATTGGAAGTTCCTCTTGTGCCGCGTTAGCGCTGTTAGCTTGTCCATTTTCTTGGGAAGGTATCTAACATTTCCCATAAAAACGGACAGGAGGACGGGGTGGTCACGCCTCCTCTTTGCCTGGCGTTTCGCCCCCGCGCGACATCCCCCGTCTCTTCCTCCTCAACTCGTGGGGGATATCGGGTCTCGCTCCGGGAGTCGGCACGGGGTTAGCACGAAGTGCTAACAGCTGATCTCTTGTGTAAACGATTGATCCGTAGCTCCCAGTGACATCTCCGGACACGATCACGCAAAAAACAGCCCCCAGCAGCAATAAAACCACCGCAATTTGGATGTCCATTGCTGCGATGAGGTAAAATAAATAAAACTGGGTAAAGGAAAAAACACGCGAAAAAGGCTCAAATAGTGAGCCGTGCTGCTTTAGCAGGTAGCCACTCGCGTGGTGACGGAACCGTAAAAACAAATGTGGTCCCATCAAAATCTGATGGGATATTTAAAAATAAAAGCGTGAAAATTTGCTTATTTGTCTGTCGTCACCAATGATTAAAAAAATTAAAATCATTACAAAATCCTCAAGCTATCGTGATACCAGACAAGTTCTGCGGGACACCAGACCACCCCAGTTGTCCACAAAAAGTGGTCACTTCAAAATTTGATGTGGCATTTAAAAATAAAAAAATCACCTGAAATATGCACTGTGATCAACACTGATTTAAAAGAAAAATCTTTAAAAAATATCCTCAAACTATCGTGATACCAAACCAGGATTGGGGATACTAGACCACACCAGCTGTCCACCAAAAGTGGTCACATCAAAATGTGATGTGGCACTTCAAAATAAAAGTAGCCTGAAATTCGCTTATTTCACGGTCATCACCACTGAGTTAAAAAAAAAATAGCTCGAGCTATCGTGATACCAGACCAGTTTTGTGGGACACGAGACTACCCCAGCTGTCCATAAAAAGTGGTCCCATCGAAATCTAATTTGTAATTTCAAACTAAAAGTTGCCTGAAATCTGCACATTTCACTGTCATCATGCCTGACTTTAAAATTTCATTAAAAAATATCCTCTAGCTATGGTAATACCAAACCAGGTTTGGAGGACACAAGACAACACAGCTTTCCACCAAAAGTAGTCCCATCAAAATGTAAGGAGGCATTTTAAAATAAAAGAGCTGGAGCTGTCGTAATACCAGACTAGTTTTGTTGGACACTAGACGACCCCAGCTGTTCATCAAAAATGGTCCCATCAAAATCTGATGTGTAATTTCACAATAAAAAAAAACCCACCTGAAATATGCACATTTCATTGTCATCAACACTGATTTTAAAATAATCATTTCAAAATACCCTCGAGCTATCGTGATATCAGACCCATTTTGGGGAACACTAGACAACCCCAGTTGTCCATCAAATGCGGTCCCACCAAAATGTGATACGGCATTTCAAAATAAAAGTAGCCTTAAATCAGCATACATCACTGTTATCAGGCCTGACTAAAATATCATGACAAAATATCCTCCAGCTATCATGATACCAGACAAGACATATTTCACTGTCATCACCATTGATTTAAAAAAATTAATTAAAAACTAGAGCTGCGAGCAGCTATAAAGGGCCCTCGCCACCCGGACAACGTTGGGGTACTGGCACGTTGGAAATGTGAAATATTTCCGAGAAATAACGTGAGGAATCTTCAAGAGGAATTTGCTTGTAGTTAAAGTTAGAGCAGCTTTTGTTTTCAAAGCCTCGTCAATGTTTGAAGTAAATTTGTTGGCAGGCACTACAGGTGCATCAAATCAAAGACTAATAGACTGAAAAACATTTTCTTTCCGAGAGCCATCACCATTCTGAACTCTCACACACATGCACACACACACGACCACCCTTACCTTGCTGAACAGCGACGTATTGTGTTGTATTTCTCCAATTTCATACTATTTTCCATCACAATATTTATTCTCTTATTTATCTAATTTATATATTTGATTAAATTATTGTTGTATTGCACTGGAGAGGGGAGCTCCCTAATCTTGTTGCACACTGTACAATGACAATAAAAGGATTTCGGATTCTGATAAATTTAGAATGGCCGACTTCCTGTTCAATTTAGCATACGGCTCCATGAGACTTTTTATTAGGTCTTGGCTTTGTACACACTTCATCAAATTTTCAGTTTGGTGAAACAGAGATATGGGGCTGTTTTTTTTTGTTGTTTTTTTTTTCTAGGGGGCGATAGCGAGCCATTTTTAAACAACTGTACGACAAAATAATAAAATATTGTGAATATTGAATCAACTCCCGGTTGAGTGGACGCTGGCACGTTTGGCTGCCACTGCTCACCGGTAACTCTCAGAAATTTTTTGGATCCGCTTGTTGTACCTGCTTTAGCAGTTTACAATCCCTCCAGTTACAGTGATTTTATTTATTATTATCTGTATGTTGAGCGATCCCGATTCTCATGAATGCCACCCACCGATTGCATAGTCGCTGACGCGTCTACTGTGGCTAAAGTTTAGCTTACCTATCAAAGTTAGCACCTGTCTGCCATGTGGACCCGCAGGCCAGTCTGCTTCTCGCACTTCTGCCTGTTCCTGTCATGTCATCAACCTGTGTCAGGACAACTTCAATCCACTGCCGCTGAACTCCGCTGGATTTACCGACACATGCCCGAGGGAAACGCACCACCACCACTGCTCCTCCTCCCGAACATCGCTCGTCGACCCTTGAAGGATTGTATGGCAATTACCGGCATTTTAAACATTTATGGGACAGAATGTCAATTATTTAATTTAGCAGGTTTATATTTACTGAATATGCTATGATCGCAAAATTCCGGACGAACTCGCGAGGCTGCCCGGCTCACCGTGGCTTGTCATCGGGACCGGGAGGCGGCGCAGGCGACGCAGAGAGAGGAAGCAGAAGCGGGGCTGCAGGTCCGGTGTCTTGCAACGGCTGCGACGGCAGCCCCATAGGCAACCACTGCCGAGTCTGTACCTCACCAACGCCAGATCCGTGGTCCACAAAATCGACGACCTGGGATTACAAATCCTGGGAAACCGCTATGTGCGAGACAGCAGTGTGATCGTCGTCACGGAATCCTGGCTGCACGCAGACGTCCCCGATGCTAGCATCCAGCTGGCCGGGCGCTCGCTACATCGCGCGGATCGGACAAGGGACACCGGTAAGAGACGGGGCGGGGTGGCTCTGTGTTTACGTGCATGAGAACTGGTGCGGCGATAGCACGATCGTCGAGAAGCACTCTTCCCCCGACATCGAGTTCATGTCCGTTAAATGCCGGCCTTATTTTCTCCCGAGGGAGCTAACGGTCGTGATTGTCACAGCTGTTTACATCCCTCCCGACGCTAGCACTAGCACGGCGCTCTCGCTACTCGCGTGCGTCATCAATAAACATCAGCGGGCCCACCCTGATGGCGTTCACGTAGTAGCGGGAGACTTTAATAAGGCCAATTTAAAGACTGTACTCCCAGAGTTTCACCAGCATGTCAAGTGCCCAACGAGGGGAGACAACACTCTCGACCATGTGTACTCGAACATCAAGCACGCATACAGGGCCCTCCCACTCGCCCCCCTCGGCCAGTCAGACCACCTGACCTTGCAGCTCGCACCTGCATACATCCCTCTCAGGCGCAGATTCAGGCCCACCACAAAGACTGTGAAAACCTGGCGTGACGGCGCCATGAGTGAATTACAGGACTGCTTTCAAGACACAAACTGGGGCCTCTTTGATCATCAGGACCTTGATGTCTACACACATTGTGTAGTGGACTACATCAAGTTCTGCATGGAAACTGTGTCCCTACACAGGACTATACGGACCTTCCCAAATGCGAAGCCCTGGATGTCCAGCAGGGTTCGCTCTCTCCTCAAGGCCCGTGACGCTGCCTTCAGGTCAGGCGACAAAGCCCAGTACAGGGTGGCTCGTGCTGACCTGAGCAAAGGCATCAAGCTAGCCAAGGCAACCTACAAGGGGAGGCTGGAGGCCCACCTTGCCAGTAACAGACCACGGGAGGTGTGGCAGGGTCTACGGAGCATCACCAACTTCCGTGGCAGCAGCACGACCTCTGCAGACCCGAGTGCATCGCTGGCAGAGGAGCTTAACTGCTTCTTTGCTCGCTTTGACTCGCCCCAACCGTCACACCCCCGCACTTCATGCTCCAACTCCCCCACACTCACCGTAGAGGAACACGATGTGAGGCGCGCGCTCCTGGCTGTTAACCCCAGGAAAGCTACTGGACCCGACGGAATACCAGGCAAGGTCCTCAAAACATGTGCCCACCAACTGTCACATGTATTCTGCAGGATCTTCAACCGCTCCCTGGCTCAAGCAGTCATCCCCTCCTGCTTGAAAACTTCCACCATTATTCCTGTCCCCAAAAAGTCACCAGCCGTCCACCTGAATGACTACCGTCCTGTTGCTCTCACACCAGTCATCATGAAGTGCTTCGAGAGGCTGGTTCTCCAGCACATCAGGGACTGCCTTCCTCCCACTCTGGACCCCTACCAGTTTGCATACTGGGCTAACAGATCCACTGAGGACGCCATCAACACTGCTCTGCATGTTGTGCTGGGCCACCTGGAACAACAGCAGAGCTATGCAAGGATGCTCTTTGTGGACTACAGCTTGGCATTCAACACAATCATCCCAGACATCCACGTCGCCAAACTTGACATTCTCGGCCTCCCTGCCCTCACACGCATCTGGATTAAGGACTTTCTGACCAACAGACCCCAGACTGTGTTGCTCGGCCCCTACACGTCCTCCACCTGCATGCTGAGCACCGGTTCCCCTCAAGGATGCGTGCTGAGCCCTCTCCTATACGCCCTCTACACCTACGACTGCAGCCCGGCCCATGGCAACAACACCATCGTCAAGTTTGCTGACGACGCGACAGTGGTCGGTCTGATCTCGGAAGGTGACGAGACAGCCTACAGAGAGGAGGTAAAGAGACTGACAGCTTGGTGCAAGGACAACAGACTGCACCTTAACACTGCAAAAACAAAGGAGATTGTCGTCGACTTCAGGAGGAACAAGACGGTGCCGCCCCCCCTCTGCATCGAAGGCGTGTGTGTGGAGAGGGTCTACACGTTCAAGTTCCTGGGAGTACAGATCTCCGACGACCTTTCTTGGACTCACAACACCACAGCAGTGGTAAAGAAGGTCCACCAGCGTCTGCACTTCCTGAGAGTCCTCAGGAAATTCAACCTGGACAGGAAGCTGCTGCTAGCCTTCTACCACTCGTCCATTGAGAGCCTGTTGACGTACTGTGTCTCCACCTGGTACAGCGGCTGCACTGAGGCCGACAGAGTGAGGCTCCAGAGGACAGTAAAAACAGCGCAAAGGATTATTGGCTGCCCTCTCCCCTCACTGTCGGACATCTACACCGCCCGGTGCCTCAGAAGGGCTCTCAACATCGTCAAAGACAATACCCACCCAAACTCACACCTGTTCAACCTGTTGCCCTCTGGCAGGCGCTACAGATGCATCAAATCGAGGACCAATAGACTGAGAAACAGTTGCTTTCCGAGAGCCATCTCCATTCTGAACTCTCACACACACACGAGAACACCCTTACCTTGCAGAACAGCATCGTGATGTGTTTTTATATACCCTATTCTGTACTAAATTCCATTGCACTCTCTTATTTATTAATCTAATTTATATATTTGTCTGTCTTATTGTTGTATTGCACTGGAGAGGGGAGCCTTCTAATCTCGTTGCACACTTGAGTACAATGACAATAAAGGGATTTCTAATTCTAATTCTAATTCTACTACGCATAGGAATGACTGATTGTAGTCATGGTCTTTACTGATTTATGATATTATTTTCACATGCTAAAGTTATATTACTTAGTTTATAAATGTGTGAACATAGTATTTTCATGACCTACACTCACATTCACATCATACATATTCAGTCTGCACATTACAAACTGATGACAAGCCAGACAGCACTTCATGGACAAATATGACAAAGCACATTCTCCACATAGGACATAGAGATGCAAACATACCAAATTGGGCACTGGATTTAGTTTTAAAATCGCTGCATTGGCTCCCCGTGTGTTTCAGGATTGATTTTAAGGTTCTTCAATTAGTTTTTAAATGCCTTAACGGTCTTGGGCCATCCTCGCGGACCCTGAGGTCCTCTGGCACCGGCCTGTTAATTATTCCTCGGGTGAGGACTGGAACACATGGCGAGGCTGCATTCAGCCATTCTGGTCCTCGTCTATGGAATAGCCTGCCGGAGGACATCAGGTCCGCAGAGACTGTTGATATTTTTAAAAGGAGGCTCAAGACCAGACCTGGGCATTGCACGGCCCGCGGGCCACATCCGGCCCGCCGGGTGGCACTGACTGGCCCGTTTGACAGACCTGGGCATTGTATGGCCCGGGCCACATACCTTTGGTTGACTCTGACCGCGAGTGTAAGGTTAATTGGAAATTTCAAAATAAACATACTTTTTAATTTCACCTCATTCATGGGCGAAAGCTGCACTGCTTTTATTCTGAAATTGTTTTTTTTTTTTATTCCCGCACAATGTGCGTCGCACATAATGACGTAATGCGTTTATCAAGACATGCGCGCGATTGAATCACAACAAGACAACGTTCGTCCTCAAAAATGTCCGCTCAGGCTACAAAAAGAAAGGTAGATGCCGAATGTAGAATTTTCAACAAAAATTGGACAGCGAAGTATTTATTTACTGAAGTTAGAGGTAAAGCTGTGTGTTTAGTTTGCGGGGAGCAGATCGCCGTGTTGAAGGACTACAATTTGAGTCGGCATTACCAGACGAAACATGCAGAGAAATATAAAAACGGCACCAGATAACAATGAACTGGGACACTTTTTCTCAAAATCACAGTTCAGTGACAGTCAATATGTTGTATCATGCTTAATGTTTGGTGCAAAAAGACAATATTGTGATGTCTTTAAAATGCTCAGAACCTTTACACAACTATCCAACAGTATATGGAACTCAAAATGTGTTTTGAAGTGAATGTGACAGAATATGTTTACTAATATGAGTCACAAATAGTAAAAAATGTTAATATTTTGTCTACCATTGTGTTGAGAAATTTGAATGAATACATTTTTGTAAGGCAACCTCATTTTTTCAGTTTATTTGGTATTTAGTTTCATTGCTTAACTTTAATGCCAGCTTGTCAAAACAGTGCTATTTACTGCTTTTTAAAAAAGAAATACAATTAATATTATGCAGAATTGAGTTCAGCCTTTTGGCCCGGCCCTCCACAATATTTAATGTTTCTTATGTGGCCCCATGGAAAAAATAATTGCCCACCCCTGCTCAAGACTCACCTTTTTTGTTTGGCTTTTAAATAATTTATCTTAGTCTTTTAATTCAGGATTGTCATTTTATATATTATCATTGTCTTTAATTTTTTTTAGCTTCTTTGTCTTTTAGTATCATCATTTTTCTTATATATTTTAGCTGCGTCGTTTTATATTATTGTCTTTTAATTTTTAGCTTCTTCTCTGTCTTTTAGTATCATAATTTTTCTTATATATTTTAGCTTCGTCTTTTTATATTATTGTCCTTTAATTTTTAGCTTCTTTTTTGTTTAGCATTATCATTTTCTTTTATATATTTTAGCTCCAGTGTTTCCTCAAGGGGGGCCTCCGCGCTGGGAGGTGTGGCTGGCCTTCTCACAGGGGGCTTCATCCCGGAGGCTCCTTAGGCCCGGCGGACCGGGGCCCTCTGCACTATGTGTAGGGTCTACCCCGGTCAGTCTGGGCTAGGGGTCTGTGTGTTGGCGCAGCTCCCTGTGGGCGTGAGCCGTCATCCCTCTCAGCGCGGATGACCTACCCTGGGTACATTTTCTCATATGGTTTCTCTGTGCCTTACCCTGTCTTTCTACTAAGATGGTTTATTAAGTTGTGTGAATGCGAGTGTTCTGTGTGTGTGCGAGTTCAGGCGTGTATGTGGATGTGTCTTGTGTTTATGTTGAGTGGGTGGAATGGGTTTTAGTTTTTCGTTGTAATTTGGATGTTTTTATTGTACAGCACTTTGAGCCGCATTTTATGTATGAAAAGTGCTCTTATAAATAAAATTTGATTGATTGATTGGAGGGTTCAAGGGGACGCCATTGCAAAAACACATTCTGAAAGACATAATTTGATTTTGGAGCACACATACATGCACACTGACAAGATTACAGGGGAATACCAGCAGGAGAGACGGAGAGACTGCCCGCCGGAGAAGGCCAGCCGTGGAATACCAGTCTTGGGGACCAGCTGGGAATCAACCATCCAGACAATGATTAATCTGGAGAGGACCTTCCCTTGGACGTAGACCCGTGCCGGGGGAAGAATGTGAGGCTGGGCTGAGATAACGCACGACTCTTTTCGACTGTGCTTGCCCAAGTACATTTTCTCATGAGATTAAGAAAAAGCCGCTCAGTACTATTTCCTGAACCTCCGCCCTATTTCCTACCTACCATTCATTTCAAAAGTCCTAGATAATGTAGTCGCCACTCAACTCCACTCTCATCTCACCTGCAATAACCCTTTCAGTCCGGTTTCCGTGCACTTCACAGCACTGAATCAACTCTACTCAAGGTCACCTCTGCTCTCCTCATTGCAGCTGACTCAGATTCATTCTCCATTGTCATCCTTCTTAACCTGACTGCGGCCTTTGACACCATCTCACACACCATCCTTCTCAAAAGACTTTCTTCCATCGGCATCACCCACACCGCCCTCAACTGGTTCCATTCATACTTCAAAGACCGCACTCAGTTCATCCAGCTTAAATATTTCTCATCAAAGTCCCTCCCAGTCACCTCAGGTTTGCCCCAAGGCTCGGTCCTGGCCCCCCTATTATTTATCATATACCTCCTTCCCCTTGGCAGCATTTTCCGAAAATTCAATATCGCTTTCCATTGCTTCGCGGATGACACCCAGCTCTAGTTCTCCTGCAAACCCAGCATATCACTCCCTCCCACCTCCGTCACCTCCTGTCTATCTGAAATCAATGACTGGTTTTCTAATAATTTCATGAGGCTTAACAGCGACAAAACAGAAGTTATTCTTTTCAGTACAAAATCAATACAATCCAAAGTTGGCAGTTTTCCCATTCCTGTTGGCCCCTCCATTGTTTTCCCATCCCCTCAGGTCAAGAGTCTGGGTGTCATCCTTGACAGCACTCTATCTTTCCATAAGCATAATAACACAACCCGGTCAGCCTACTTCCATCTGCACAATATCAGTCAACACCGCCCCTCCCTTTTTCCCTCATCCACTTCTATTCTGGTCCAAGTCGAGTCAAGTCAATTTTATGTGTATAGCCCTTAATCACAGACAGTCTCAAAGGGCTTTACATAACCACAATCAACATCCACTGATCTTAACCCCCAGGAGGGCAAGGAAAAACTCAAAACCCCATTGGGGGAAAAGTGAGAAAACTTGAGAAGGGACCACAGATGGGGGGGAAACCCCCTTCCAGGATGACCAGGCTGCTTTGGATGCCAAGTGGGCAACATTTGACACATACAATGATGCTATACAATGTTAGATGAGATAATGTGAGAGTCAATTAAATGAAGTGCTGCAGGAAGATGACTTTAGTGGAGTGGGTCCTCATCCAGGACCGTAATCGCCATGGCAGCATATCCGAGGTTGAGCCTTTGATCTTGAAATAGTCAGTTTGGGGTAAATTCAGAACAGCCACTTCCAAGTGAATCACCATCACCTAATTCCCAAGCCGTGGAATTGGGAACAGAAAAAAAAGAACAGAAATAGTAAACAGGCCAACAAGTAGTTCAACGAAGTGCTGAAATATAGGGAAATCAGAAGAGGTGCTGCATGAAGACGACTTCGGCAGAGAAGGTCCCTCCCCGGTTGGTCAGTGCCGTAATCTTCATAGCAGGTCACCATCACCTAATTCCCAAGCAGGGGAAGAGGGGGCAGAAAAGAGGAGAAGCGGCAGTAAACAGGCCAACAAATAATTAAATTAGATGCTAAAGTATATAAATAAATGTCGCGCTGCAGGAAGACGACATCACTGGAACAGGTGCATGCCCAGTTTGTCAATGCCTTAAATTTCCTAGTGGGTCACCGTCACCTAATCCCCCAGCCGGGGAAAAGGGGGCAGAAAAGAGAAGATAAGAGAAAAAGCGGCAGTAAACAGGCCAACAAATAGTTCAACTAAATGCACAAGAGTATAAATGCGTCTTTAATAGTGTTTTGAACATTTCTACTGAGGTGGCGCCTCTAATACCTGAGGGTAGTACATTCCAAAGCATTGGTGCCCGAATAGAGAACGCTCTAGAACCTGTGGACTTCTTTTTGGCTCGCGGGATCACTAAAAGACCAGCATTTTGTGAGCGAAGGTTTCGGGACGGAACATATGGTACCACGAGGTCAACGAGATAGGAAGGTGCTAAGCCATGCAATATTTTATAGGCAAGTAGCAGAACTTTAAAATCACATCTCAAGTGGACCGGAAGCCAATTCAAATTGGCAAGTATCGGGGTAATATGATCAAACTTTCTCGTTCTAGTCAAGAGTCTAGCTGCTGCATTTTGAACTAACTTTTAATACTAGACATGGGGAGACCCGAGAGCAAAACGTTACAATAGTCGAGGCGAGACGTAACAAACGCATGGATTAAGATTTTTGCATCACAAGTTGATAGAATTGGGCGAATTTTAGCAATGTTACGCAGATGAACAAATGCAGTTCTAGTAATATTTTTAATGTGCATTTGAAACGACATAGTTGTGTCAAATATAAGACCGAGATTTTTTGTTGAATCCTTTTGGGCAATTTATCGATACTCATAGTGGTGTCTTTGAAAAAGGTACAGATGACGCGCTGGTCCAATGATCAGCATCTCGGTTTTATCTGAGTTAAGACGCAAAAAATTGAAAGACATTCATAGTTTAATTTCGGCAAGGCATGCCTCTAATTTATAGCAATCACACGGATTCGTTATATTCAACGGCATGTATAATTGCGTATCATCAGCATAACAATGAAAACTAATGTGATATTTCCGTATAATATCACCAAGCGGTAGCATCTAGTACCAATCCCTGCGGAACTCCGCGTGTGATCTTACAAAGATCAGAAGACGCATTGCCATGAATTACACGGTGCGTCGTCTCCGACAGATACGAATTAATCCAAGAAAGCGCTGAACCTGAAATGCCAACACAAGTTTCAAGGCGTTTTAATAATATGTTATGATCAAGTGTCAAAAGCGGCGCCAAGATCGAGTAAGAGTAATACAGTGAACCCTCGGTTATCGCGGTTAATGGGGACCTCGTAGCGGTCGCTGCTCGGGCCCTAATAATAATTTCTACAAAAACAATAGGGACCTCGCCGCCGTCGCAGCTCGGGCCCTAATAACAATTTCTAGAAAAACAATAGGGACATCGCAGCGGCCACTGCTCGGGCCCTAATAATAATAATAAAAATAATAATGATTTCCACAAAAACAATGGGGACCTCGTAGCGGTCGCTGCTCGGGCCCTAATAATAATTTCTACAAAAACAATAGGGACCTTGCCGCGGTCGCTGCTCGGGCCCCAATAATAATTTCTACACAAAGTCCATTGTGGTGACCCGCCCCCTTTTAAGTAAATTCAAAGTGGCCGACTTCCTGTAAAACCTAGCTCATTGCTCCAAGAGACTTTTTTGTAGGTCTTGGTCTTATACATACAGTGAACCCTCGCTACTTCGCGGTTCACCTTTCGTGGGTTCAGTGCTTCGCGGGTCTAAAAAATATTCGGGGGCATTGTAGTTTCGCCGAGCGGCACGACAGGGCGCTGGAGCGGTTAGACGGCCGGCGTGCGCCGAAGAAGAGCGTGGGCGAAGAGGAGAGTGGACGAAGAAGAGCACGTTCCCCCGGACACGATCGGTGGCGACGTTTCGCGCGGTTCGGACCGTACCAGAGCTCCGGCCGGCGTGCGTGGCAGTTAAGCCGTAGAGGAGCACCTTCCTGTTAAGGATGTTTCTATCAAAACAAGCCTGAACAAATGAATCAACCAGCCAAGATTGTCTGTCATTTACGCGTGGGGCAGCCCTCGAACTCCGAGGCGAAGCCAGCGTGTTCGACTGCACACATGGTTTTTATTTGCATCAGCATAAGCAATTTGAATATGCAATACATACAGAATGGAAAACTTGACATTTGACTCCATCCCACTTGCCCACCCTCTTCCTGCCTATTCTAACGGTTTCAGCTTACAAGACACCTTTTGTTCATACTTCTGCTTATTCTAACAGCAAAAGTTCACTCTGAACTTCATTTGACCTGTGTAGTGTATTTTCACAAGGCTTAACGTGTTGAACTTATTTTATGGCCATGACGATATTGTTGCTTTAGAAATACCAAGCCTTGTGTTGGACCTCCCTAAATGCAGAAGTTACAGCCTTAAGAGGCCTCGGGCCCCAACATTATCTACGAAGGGTTAAAGAGGTCATCAACACCCCAAGGGAGGTGTTTACAGAAAAGGGTTCTGGCGTTGGGGAGTCACATTCGCGAGGAGGCCGTACCTGGCACCCGTAGCTGTCGAAAGTTTAATTAGAGGCCAGAAAGATACGAATGCATGTGCAACAAAGGGGGCCTGTAAGATTAGTTATAGTTTGAAACTTGCTAAGATGACAAACTAAACAACAAAACTAACAGATGAACATACAAACTTAAATTTCTTTAACATATCCCTCCTGTTTATCAAGTTTCAAATCTCATCATCAAAGGCTGTCGCTTGAGGGGGGAGAAAAACTACCCAAAAACTCAAAAATTCTTGGAGAAAAGGGTAGAAACCCATGCCCCGAACGAGAAGCCCAAAAAAATAATAACAATTAAAAGATAATAAAGCAAAGCTAATGCAGTTTTTGGTCCAATACATGTATGTACAAAATAAACCCGGAACATCAAACATTCACAACTGCAACTCTTTTCTGTGATGCAAGTTACATGAATCAGTGACCTTGAGCGTTTTTTCAGAGGCTGCAGGTTTTATTTGATGTGCGTGTAGTCAGCAGTCTGCGCCTGTGCAACTCGTCTGCGTTTGACGTTGTCCTGGTCTCGAGGTTGTGCGCTGACCAGGCACAGCCCTGCAAGGAAGTAGATGATGCATCTGGTCGACAGGGCAGTGCCCAGTTGCTGTTCGGCGGCTTGCTCCATCCTTCCGAGAGGGGTGTGTTTGCCACGGAAAACCCTCTTTCCAACTGTGGTCTTTTGTTGGTACATTGGAGTGTACGTGGTGGAGATCCTCTCCAAGGGACTTGCGTCGCTCAGCCTTCAGCAGGGACCGGAGAAGCTTGCACTGCGACTGATGGTTCCAGCCGCCACGCCCCTCGACCTTTGCTGCCGTCGGGGTCACTGCAATCACCTGATGAGGGCCGTCCCAGCGTTCACTGTCCCAACGAGGTCGTTTCAGCACCTTGAGGAAGAGTTGGTCTCCCACATGGACGTGGTTTATCTGTGGATCAAAACACACTGGCCAGTAATTGTGGTCAAACATGTCTTTCATGTGGACTGGGACAGATGTGCCAGTTGCTGGTGGTTCTGATGAACCTGAGAGTCTATGTGTGAGGCCATATAGGATAAAAAGGGGATAGTGTCCTTCCTTCGGCTGGCACTATCCTCATTGCTGTGATTGAAACACAGTCTGGCCATTGTCTCTTTTTTTTTTCTCTTTGTCTTGATAAGTCAGTTCCATTCGTGCGTTCCACAAGTCCTGCAGACTGTATGCAAAATGACGCTTTGAGTCAATTTTGCAACAACTGTCCCACTTGTTACAAACATTATTCACAAAATGCATCATTTTCACTTTAAATCACTCTTGAAATTCCAAATGTCAGGATAATTCGATTACACAACACTTTTTCCAACTGTTTTAACATCATCATGTGTTGTTGGAAACAACGTAATCCATTTTGAAAACACATTAATTATAACCAAACAATATTGCAACCCAAACAACTAACACTTTGTCTAAAAAAAAGTTTTTTGTTGAAAAGTCTATATGTGGGAACAATTTCATATCATACTTCCCCCTGTTGACACACATGTGTCACTCATGTTACTCCTCTACTCCTCAGCAATGTTTGCACCTTTTTTCTCCCAATGTGTGCATTCAATTAGTGGTGTATTTTTCCCTGGCGTGAGATCAAATTGTCAAGTTGATTTGCTGCGTGTGTGTGTGTGTGTGTGTGTGCATTACCCCTTGCTGCATTGTCAGCGAGGCAGTATTCAATTGTAATCGTTTCATTTTCTGTTCAGAAAATTTTGCATTTACAAATACTTATTTAGACGTGCTTTATGCACAACTTTTCTTTCATCTTTTGTGATTTTTTAAAACGCCGTTTGCCCAATGTCGACAGAACACATAAACATATATCTTGGCAGTCAGTCCAAATTGTAAAATGTTTTTTAGAAAACATCTTACAATTCTGGATCAGCACAGAAGTTTCTGCTGCTTGTCCTGCACATACAGATTTTAATATCCCTTGAAACAAAATGCTTTGTTAAAAAAAAAATTCCCACCCCTTTGCGGCCGTCAAAAAACTGTCTCTCCAGTCGGGAGAAAGGTGTCCAAGAGGTCAGGTCGCTGTTTGGTGGTAATTTGGACTCGGCTTCCACAGTCGTGTGGTGTGCCTTCTACTGGTGCGGGAAAAAGTGACGCTGGGCTGAGCGCACCTTATCAGTGTAATGTGACAATTAGGTCGCCGTGCAATGTGAATGTGGTGGGTGAAGGCTGCTTGATCCAATTGTTGTGACTAATATGCAAGTGATTTCATGAGCCCTGCGCGTCTGCAGCCACACAAGGTCATGAAACCATTTTTTGCAGTCACTGTTTGCTCAAATGGCTCATAGTAATTTGGTAGTGCTAATACATCTTAATCAATGAGTTCACACTTGACAAGTTCAAAAGCTTGTCAACCTCAAGTGTTCAAACATTTTTTTTTTCCTCAAATGTCATTGGCTTGTCATAAATGATGTCCAGCAATAGTCGTGTGATTTCTAAGTACTTTGCAATCCATGCCTGGCAATAATTGCGTACACCTATAAGGGACATCATTTACTTCTTTGTTATTGGTTTTAGGGCTCGGGCAACGCCTTCTTTTTGCTTGTCACCAAAAATGCGCCCCTTTTCAGTCAAAATGCGGCCTAAATATGTGACTTCCTTTTTTAACAGCTGCATCTCATCGGTTCAGTTTGATGACGCATTAAGTAATTCTCGAGGTCAAACATATGTTTAATATCTTCCTCAATGTCCTCACTGTTGTCACTGTCAGAGGGGGAATCCAGAGGTTTGGACATCAACTCGCAGTCCGAAGCCCCACTGGGGTCCCGGCCTAGTCATTCATTTTCCCAATCGTACACTTCCTTAAAACAAGTTCTCAAACCCTTCATTCATTATGTAAATTACTCGTCTTCTCCTTGGCCGCCCTCGTGTGCAAGCCTATCCTAGACGCTCACAGCAGAAAAAGAAGGGAGGGGGGGGGCCTCACTGTTCATACGCCAATCACGCGGTCCCCAGGCAACCAAGCTGCCAGGGGTTACGCCCCCTACCAAAGGCTCCAGTTTACTGGCCACTCCTCCCTGCCAATTTACGAGCAGGCAATCTCAAGCCAATGGCAACAGCTCCTTCCCCCTAAACTTTCCGCTCGTTCCAATTCACTTACGCTTTCCTTCTGGCATCTGCCCAACCTACTTTACCTCTCAGTCATCTCCAACCCCCTCTTAACTTTCCGCACATCCTATTTCACTTACGCTTTTCCTTCTCAACCTACCTTGCCTCTCAGTTAGAGAACCAAATTCTGCCCCCGCACCTCAGGTTTGACACCACTTAAAATTCAAAATCAGGAAACACCTATGCTTTTGCAAAGATTCCTCATGTTCACTTTCAAAACCTTCATTCCATCTTTCATAACACCTACTTCTCTCTTTCAATTCATGCAACCAACTCAGTGTCTTTCATCCCTCAACCACATAGGTTCTCATTCTGTTACTCTATACAGTTTTCCACTTGCAAATCTGCCTATGACACCTTTCTCACTTGCCCTATCATTTGGACTTCATCAATCCTTTCTATGGAACATTAATTGTTCCTTTCCCTTTTCTACACATTCTTTTTCTTTCTTTACACATTCCTTTTCTTTTCTTATTAACTTCCAATCTCTACACTGCAAAGTTTCCCTGGACTTTACTATACTACCCAATACCCCAATTTTAGAAAATTGGACCAGTTTGTCAACACCTAGGGTGTTCTAAAAACTGGTTTCTCATCAGTAGGACAGCAACTCAATTTTCCTGTTGTGGCAATTCTCACTTCAACTTTTTCAGGTGGAGATTTCTTGTCTATTACATCCACAACAGTCTGCTGTTTATAATCCTACTGTATTACATGGGATAAAATACCAAGTGGTATTAGTAATCCCCAATCGCACACACTCCAGCTCACTGACTCAACCCCCACCCTTTCTCTTCTTTGTTCTCACACACACACATAGTCAGACTCAGACATATACACGGGCCCACAAAACAACACACACAGTTCTCAACATTGAACAGCTACAAACGAGAAGCTAATCAATATTTTTCAATTTCAACTAACCTACATTTTTCCTTTATTTCAAATTCGGAAAGTTGACAGTTAACTTCCTTCATCAATTCTGCCGCCATTTCTGACAGTCTTAATTGTTATGGTGTCTAGTTATGGTTCCTCAGTGTTGAGAAAAATTCAAATTGCCTGACTTTGGGTTGAATACCAAGCTTCTACTCCCAATTTGGAGCGGGTATTCCTGGGTGTTTTTACTCACAACCCTCGGTCAGTTTTAGATTTCTCAAACGTTGGACATTCATACAATACACATACACACTCACAGATTGATCAGTTCTGTGTCTGTGAAAATAGATAAACTATTTTCGTCTTCTATAAATAACAAACGTTGTACTATCACTTCCAAATATAGTAATAATTACATCTGTACTCTACCAGAAATAAGGACCCCTAAATCTGTCTTCCAGAAAAAACAACAGTTAATTCTGTACTATCCGAGCAGATATAATCAACTACACTTGTACTCTCTACCAGACAAGGAATGCCTTAATCTGCCTTCCAGAATAAACAACAGTTAATTCTGTACTGTCCGAGTCTTCCAACAAGTCTTCCAAAATAGCAAAGTTAAATCTGTATTTCTTCCAGAAAATAGCTAAGCTAAGATGTACTATCTCTTCGGGTAAAGGAACTCCCTGAAACCCTACTATCCTTCAAAAACCCAAAAAAGTTTTTTACTATCTGTTGTATACAACCACTGACCTGTGACAATCTCTCCGCTGGTCGAGACACTCGCGGTTCATGGATGAAGTCTGTGTTCTCTCCGGTGGAGGATGGCCGAGGACCGGCCTCCTGGAAGAGAGGACTTTTCACGATGGCGCCGTTTTCAGTCGTCGTCAATCGTCCACCGCAGATCACACGTTTTCATCCGGCATTCGAAGGACCAAGTAATGTTAAGGATGTTTCTATCAAAACAAGCCTGAACAAATGAATCAACCAGCCAAGATTGTCTGTCATTTCCGCGCGGGGCAGCCCTCGAACTCCGAGGCGAAGCCAGCGTGTTCGACTGCACACATGGTTTTTATTTGCATCAGCATAAGCAATTTGAATATGCAATACATACAGAATGGAAAACTTGACATTTGACTCCATCCCACTTGCCCACCCTCTTCCTGCCTATTCTAACGGTTTCAGCTTACAAGACACCTTTTGTTCATACTTCTGCTTATTCTAACAGCAAAAGGGAGCATGTTCACTCTGAACTTCATTTGACCTGTGTAGTGTATTTTCACAAGGCTTAACATGTTGAACTTATTTTATGGCCATGACGATATTGTTGCTTTAGAAATACCAAGCCTTGTGTTGGACCTCCCTAAATGCATAAGTTACAGCCTTAAGAGGCCTCGGGCCCCAACATTATCTACGAAGGGTTAAAGAGGTCATCAACACCCCAAGGGAGGTGTTTACAGAAAAGGGTTCTGGCGTTGGGGAGTCACATTCGCGATGAGGCCGTACCTGGCACCCGTAGCTGTCGAAAGTTTAATTAGAGGCCAGAAAGATACGAATGCATGTGCAACAAAGGGGGCCTGTAAGATTAGTTATAGTTTGAAACTTGCTAAGATGACAAACTAAACAACAAAACTAACAGATGAACATACAAACTTAAATTTCTTTAACACTTCCCCGGGCACGGGCGGTGCCAAGCGGCCCCTAAGTTTAACCAAATGGAAGCTCCGGAGGAGGAGGGCATGCTCGCGTCACAGTAAGCCGAAGAGGAGCACCTTCCCCTGGCACGGGCGGTTCCAAGCGGCCCCTAAGTTTAACCGAATGGAAGCTCCGGAGGAGGAGGGCATGCTCGCGTCACAGTAAGCCGAAGAGGAGCACCTTCCCCGGGCACGGGCGGTTCCAAGCGGCCCCTACGTTTAACTGAATGGAAGCTCCGGAGGAGGAGGGCATGCTCGCGTCACAGTAAGCCGAAGAGGAGCACCTTCCCCGGGCACGGGCGGTGCCAAGCGGCCCCTAAGTTTAACCGAATGGAAGTTCCGGGGGAGGAGGTCGGGCGTGTGTCACAGTTAAGCCGAATTGGAGCACCTCTTCCGCCCGGGCACGAGCGGAGCGCGAGGCTGTCCGTTATGAAAGAATAAATAAATAAAGAATGCCACCTTTTTTTCACAGGGCACACCGGACGGCGTACCATCAGGTTAAAGTCGGAGTAATTAAATAAATACAAAAAGAATGGCTGGGGAATAAAAAAATAATAAGTTTTAATAATAATTCGGTTTTTTTGTTATAACATGAATTTCACTCTCTCTCTCTCTCTCTCTCTCCCCGTATATATATATATATATATATAAATATAAATATTTATATATTTATTATATATATTGTGTATTTTTTTTAAGCATTTTTGAAGGTGCGCCGCTACTTCGCGGATTTTCAGTTTTCGCGGGTGGTCTCGGTCCCCATTAACCGCGATAACCGAGGGTTCACTGTACTCCATAAAATTTACAAAAAGCGAGGTGAAACACTCAACCAGGGCTGCTTTTTTGAACATTTCTCGAGGGCCATGGCGAGCCATTTCAAAAAAGCTGCACAACTAACGTATAAAATATTGATAAATTTGCTCTGCCTGATGTGTGTGTAAAGTTTCACGAGTTGTCGTTCATATTTAGAACCTCATAATCAGCGTTGTTTTATTGCCGAACAGTGCAATGCCACTCCCACAACTTTTCACGAAAAAGGATGAATTTCGTATTGTGACATCCTCATGGCCGAAACAGTCATCCGAGCATATATGAGGGCGACCTTGTTGAGTTGCACGGAGAAAAACATCCAAGAAAATAACTTGTATTAGCTTTTACCAGTTGGTGGCGCTACTACTACGATGAAAAATAAGTTGGTAGATGTCTTCAGGGCTGAAGTATCCTCAAATGTGTACAACTTCGAGAAGATAGGATCATCTGAGTCATGTTGCCGGAGCTTTTGTTGCCACAAAGTACAATCGGACTTTTCAGCACCGTAATAGCCACGCCTTTTGCCAAAACGTCACAAAATTCGGCAGAGAGTAAGATCATTGTCTTGAGTCTTTTCTGACTAATTTTCAGTCGGATTCGTCAAAAGGGCACCATGCAGTACGTGAAAATTAAAATAAAAACACATTTTTGATTCCACTTGGCGGCGCTGTGTGTATAACAAAATAATAACATTAAGATGTCTTCAGGTCGGGACGTTTTATTTACAGGTGAAGGTTTGGATTTTTAGGAGCATGTGCAGGGGCGTTATTAAGCATTCATTTATTTGTATTAGGTTCATTTTGTCTTCTTATTATTGATATTTGACTGATTCATTAAAAGCAGACAATTATGTTTTAGGTAAATTTTTTACCTGACATGTTTCGGCGAG
The DNA here is from genome assembly GCF_059441095.1 of Idiotropiscis lumnitzeri. Classification (NCBI taxonomy): domain Eukaryota; kingdom Metazoa; phylum Chordata; class Actinopteri; order Syngnathiformes; family Syngnathidae; genus Idiotropiscis; species Idiotropiscis lumnitzeri. The sequence continues at coordinate 3,365,533 of NW_028283561.1, read as the reverse complement.
TCTTTCGCCTTCTTCAGAGTGTCGCATGATGGTGTCTTGAGACCCGTCTTTATCAGCTGATGTTCCATGAGGGTGTGACTTACCTGTCAAAAAAATTAAAAATCAGAGCAGTAAAAGAATAAGCACAACATGAACATTACAAATCAGCAATCACTGACCACTGCAAAAGGGAAAACCACATCATGGACCGGGAGAAGGGCAGGGTCATCCGCACCGAAGAGAACAAACAACAGCGCTGGATCAGAGAGGCCATTGAGATCTGCAAGCGAGGCATAAAAACCATGAACAGAGACAAGGGAGCCTTCATCCTCTCTACCACCTGGAGCAGCATCTTGGCGGAGTGAACGGACAGCGGGGGGTGTGACTTGCCTTCATTCTTGTGACAGGTAAGTCACGCCTCATTGAACATCAGCTGATAAAGACGGGTCACAATACACCATCATGTGACACTCTGAAGAAGGCGAAAGACTTTCGTATTGTGACATCCTCAAGGCCTAAACACTCATCCGAGCAAATATAAGGTAGATTTTGTGAACCTGCCCGGAGAAAAACATCAACGAAAATAATTTGTATTTGTTTTAACCAGTTGGTGGCGCTACCACTGCGATCAAAAATAAGTTGGCAGCCGTCTTCAGGGCCTGAATATCCTCAAATGTGAAAAATTTCGAGAAGATGGATCATCTGAATCATTTTGCAGGAACTTTTGTTGCCACGGAGAATAATCAGACTCTGCGGCACCGCAATAGCCACGCCCTTCGAAGGAAAGTCACAAAAATAGGGATAGCGTAAGATCAATGTCTTGAGTCTTTTCTAGCCAATTTTCAATCGGATTCGTTAAAAGGGCACCGTGCAGTACGTCAAAATGTAAAAAATGATATTGATTGGCGCAAGGTGTATAACAGAATATAAACATATAGATGTCTTCAGGTACCGACTCTTTATGTACATGTGAAGTTTTGGATTTTTAGCAGCATGTGCATGAGAGTTATTAAGCATTTTGTCCATTGCGGCGAAGGAAATCTTAAGTGAAAACTTCGAAGCCCCGCCCCCGTCATATAGTATTTCGGAAACAAAAGATTTTAGCCCCAGTGTTTGTCCCAGGTCTTAAGATGCTACAGACAGAATTTTAAGGCAATCAGATGAAGCCTTTAGGATCAGGGTGCAAAAGAATGACCCATGTAAACATGCAAAAAAGGGCAAAAGTCGGACTTTCAAAAATTCATAACTCACTTCCTGTTCATATTAGACGTTAAAATATCAAATTTTTCGCCATGCCCGATGAGACTGCCAAGTTTGGTGAGTTTTTGTGCATGTTTCGGGGGTCAAAAATGCGATCGAACAATCGGAAAAATAATAATAATAATAATTTCAACAAAAACAATAGCGACTTCGCAGCGGTCGCTGCTCAGGCCCTAATAATAATAATAATAATAATATTAAAAGTAATAATATTTTCTACAAAAACAATAGGGACCTCGCAGCCGTCGCAGCTCGGGCCCTAATAACAATTTCTAGAAAAACGATAGGGACATCGCAGCGGTCACTGCTCGGGCCCTAATAATAATAATAATAATAATTTCCACAAAAACAATGGGGACCTCGTAGCGGTTGCTGCTCGGGCCCTAATAATAATTTCTACATAAACAATAGGGACCTCGCCGCGGTCGGTGCTCGGGCCCCAATAATAATTTCTACACAAAGTCCATTGTGGTGACCCGCCCCTTTTAAGTAAATTCAAAATGGCCGACTTCCTGTAAAACCTAGCTCATTGCTCCAAGAGACTTTTTTGTAGGTCTTGGTCTTATACATACAGCGAACCCTCGCTACTTCGCGGTTCACCTTTCGCGGGTTCAGTGCTTCGCGGGTATAAAAAATATTCGGGGGCATTGTAGTTTCGCCGAGCGGCACGACGGGGCGCTGGAGCGGTTAGACGGCCGGCGTGCGCCGAAGAAGAGCGTGGGCGAAGAGGAGAGTGGACGAAGAAGAGCACGTTCCCCCGGACACGATCGGTGGCGACGTTTCGCGCGGTTCGGACCGTACCAGGGCTCCGGCCGGCGTGCGTGGCAGTTAAGCCGTAGAGGAGCACCGTCCCCGGGCACGGGCGGTGCCAAGCGGCCCCTAAGTTTAACCGAATGGAAGCTCTGGAGGAGGAGGGCATGCTCGCGTCACAGTAAGCCGAAGAGGAGCACCTTCCCCGGGCACGGGCGGTTCCAAGCGGCCCCTAAGTTTAAGCAAATGGAAGCTCCGGAGGAGGAGGGCATGCTCGCGTCACAGTAAGCCGAAGAGGAGCACCTTCGCCGGGCACGGGCGGTTCCAAGCGGCCCCTAAGTTTAACCGAATGGAAGCTCCGGAGGAGGCGGGCATGCTCGCGTCACAGTAAGCCGAAGAGGAGCACCTTCCCCGGGCACGGGCGGTGCCAAGCGGCCCCTAAGTTTAACCGAATGGAAGCTCCGGGGGAGGAGGGCGGGCGTGTGTCACAGTTAAGCCGAATTGGAACACCTCTTCCGCCCGGGCACGAACGGAGCGCGAAGCTGTCAGTTATGAATGAATAAATGAATAAATAAATAAATAAATAAAGAATGCCACCTTTCATTTCACAGGGAACACCGGACGGCGTACCAGCAGGTAAAAGTCGGAGTAATTAAATAAATATAAAAAGAATGGCTGGGGAATAAAAAAAATAATACGTTTTAATAATAATTTGTTTTTTTTGTTATAACATGAATTTCACTCTCTCTCTCTCTCTCTCTCCCCGTATATATATATACATACATATATATATATATATATACATACATATATATATATATACATACATATATATATATATATATACATATATATATATATACATATATATACATACATATATATATATATATACATATATATATATATACATATATATATACATGCATATATATATATACACATATATATACATACATATATATACATACATATATATATATACATATATATATATATATATACATATATATATATATATATATACATATATATATACATATACATATATATATATATATACATATATATATATACATGCTGACGTACTGTGTCTCCACCTGGTACAGCGGCTGCACTGAGGCGGACAGAGTGAGGCTCCAGAGGACAGTCAAAACAGCGCAAAGGATTATTGGCTGCCCTCTCCCCTCGCTGTCGGACATCTACACCGCCCGGTGCCTCAGAAGGGCTCTCAACATCGTCAAAGACAATACCCACCCAAACTCACACCTGTTCGACCGGTTGCCCTCTGGCAGGCGCTACAGATGCATCAAATCAAGGACCAATAGACTGAGAAACAGTTTCTTTCCGAGAGCCATCTCCATACTGAACTCTCACACACACACAAGACCACCCTAACCTTGCAAAACAGCATTGTGATGTGTTTCTATATGCCCTATTCAGTACTGAATTCCATTGCACTGTCTTATTTATTTATCTAATTTATATATTGTCTGTATTATTGTTGTATTGCACTGGAGAGGGGAGCCCTCTAATCTCGTTGCACACTTGGGTACAATGACAATAAAGGGATTTCTATTTCTATTCTATTCTTTTTTTAACTTTTCTCGAGGGCCATGGCGAGCCATTTAAAAAAAGCTGCACAACTAACGTATAAAATATTGATAAATTTGCTCTGCCTGATGTGTGTGTAAAGTTTCACGAGTTGTCGTTCATATTTAGAACCTCATAATCAGCGTTGTTTTATTGCCGAACAGTGCAATGCCACTCCCACAACTTTTCACGAAAAAGGATGAATTTCGTATTGTGACATCCTCATGGCCGAAACAGTCATCCGAGCATATATGAGGGCGACCTTGTTGAGTTGCACGGAGAAAAACATCCAAGAAAATAACTTGTATTAGCTTTTACCAGTTGGTGGCGCTACTACTACGATGAAAAATAAGTTGGTAGATGTCTTCAGGGCTGAAGTATCCTCAAATGTGTACAACTTCGAGAAGATAGGATCATCTGAGTCATGTTGCCGGAGCTTTTGTTGCCACAAAGTACAATCGGACTTTTCAGCACCGTAATAGCCACGCCTTTTGCCAAAACGTCACAAAATTCGGCAGAGAGTAAGATCATTGTCTTGAGTCTTTTCTGACTAATTTTCAGTCGGATTCGTCAAAAGGGCACCATGCAGTACGTGAAAATTAAAATAAAAACACATTTTTGATTCCACTTGGCGGCGCTGTGTGTATAACAAAATAATAACATTAAGATGTCTTCAGGTCGGGACGTTTTATTTACAGGTGAAGGTTTGGATTTTTAGGAGCATGTGCAGGGGCGTTATTAAGCATTCATTTATTTGTATTAGGTTCATTTTGTCTTCTTATTATTGATATTTGACTGATTCATTAAAAGCAGACAATTATGTTTTAGGTTAATTTTTTACCTGACATGTTTCGGCGAGTCTTTCGCCTTCTTCAGAGTGTCGCATGATGGTGTCTTGAGACCCGTCTTTATCAGCTGATGTTCCATGTGGGTGTGACTTACCTGTCAAAAAAATGAAAAATCAGAGCAGTAAAAGAACAAGCACTGTCAGGACTCGCCGGTCGGCGAGGAGGAGGTGGACCCAAAAGGCGAGGAGGCAGAGAGGTCAGTAACGTGAAGGGAATTTATTAACTGAAACAACCAGGGCAAACAATGTGGCAGGGTGAAAAATAACAAAAGACAAACTTAACGTGACCAGACTGGGAGGCAGGGCGAGGAACAACACTGAAAGACGGGAACGAAGAGGGGAACCAGAGCATGAACATGAACAAGGAGCAGAACGTGAACAAAGGTGGTCGTGGCTGTCCGTGATTTTCGGCAATGACCCGACACTGGGTTGAGAGCATGGAAGGCTTAAGTAGTCCGGTAATCAGGGGAGCAGATGGGGAGCAGGTGTGTGATCGTTGATGAGGAGCAGGTGCGTGGCTGGTGAGGGCGAGGTGCTGAGGGGAAACGCCCCTGCTCAGCTGATCAAAACAGACAGGAAAAGGCACATGGCAGGAAGGAGGGGAGAAAATAACAACAAAAACAATAACAAAAACCGCATGCATATGAAAACAATAACAAAAGGCTGTCATGCCCGACGCGGATCATGACAGTACCCCCCCCTCAAGGGACGGATTCCAGACGTCCCAAAAAAAAGGAAAAGAAAAGAAAAGGAAAACCATGTCTAAGAACGAGGGTGGGCGGAAGGGGTCGGGAGGTGGGTCAACGACCCGTGATCGAGACCGGTCTGGCGGATTCCCGGGAGGCCAGACCAGCGAGTCTTTTCGTGACCCTTCAGGGGGCCGTGAGGGTGGCCAGGCCAGTGCGTCCCATTGGGGCCATTCAGGCGGACGTCCGGAACGACCCGAACGCCACATGAAGTCCGCTGATGGAGCTGGGGCGAGGAACGGCGGCAGGCCATGGAACGTCGCCGAGTCAGGAACGTGGCGCGGCGGCTGGTCGTTGAACCCTGCCGAGACAGGAACGTGGAGCGGCGGCAGATTGTCGAGCCCCGCCGAGACAGGAACGCGGAGCGGCGGCTGGTCGTCGAGCCCCGCCGAGACAGGAACGCGGAGCGGCGGCTGGTCGTCGAGCCCCGCCGAGACAGGAACGCGGAGCGGCGGCTGGTCGTCGAGCCCCGCCGAGACAGGAACGCGGAGCGGCGGCTGGTCGTCGAGCCCCGCCGAGACAGGAATGCGGAGCGGCGGCTGGTCGTCGAGCCCCGCCGAGTCAGGAACGCGGAGCGGCGGCTGGTCGTCGAGCCCCGCCGAGTCAGGAACGTGGAGCGGCGGCTGGTCGTCGAACCCCGCCGAGTCAGGAACGCGGAGCGGCGGCTGGTCGTCGAGCGTCGCCGAGACAGGAACGTGGAGCGGCGGCTGGTCGTCGAGCCCCGCCGAGGCGGGAGCGTGGAGCGGCGGCTGGTCGTCGAGCGTCGCCGAGACCGGAACGTGGAGCGACGGCTGGTCGTCGAACCCCGCCGCGTCAGGAACGTGGAGCGGCGGCTGGTCGTCGAACACCGCCGAGACCGGAACGTGGGGCGGCGGCCCATCGTTGAACCCCGCCGACACAGGAACGCGGAGCGACGGCTGGTCGTCGATCCCTGCCGAGACAAGAACATGGAGCGGCGGTGGGTCGTCGTCCACCGCCGAGGCAGGAACCAAGAGCGGCCGCGGGCCGTCGAGCGCCGCCGGGGCCAAGGCGAGCAGTGGCGACGGGTCGTCGGATGCTGCCGCGGCCAGAGCGGGGCGCGGTGGTGGGTCCTCGTGCGTCGCCGAGACTGAGGCGTGACGCGGCGGCGGACCGTCGTCCATCGCGGGCACCGGAACCGGGAGCGGCGGCTGGTCGTCGACCCCTGCCGAGACAAGAATGTGGAGCGGCGGTGGGTCGCCGTCCACCGCCGAGGCAGAAACCAGGAGCGGCCGTGGGTCGTCGAGCGCTGCCGGAGCCAAGGCGAGCAGTGGCGACGGGTCGTCGGATGCTGCCGAGGCCAGAGCGGGGTGCGATGGTGGGTCGTCGTGCGTCGCCGAGGCTGAGGCGTGACTCGGCGGCGGACCGTCGTCCATCGCAGGCACCGGGACCGGGAGCGGCGGCGCTTCATCAGGCGCCGCTGGGACCGATACGGCAGGCGACTGCTCGTCGTCCACCACGGGTGCAGGGACCGGGAGTGACGGCTGCGGGCCGTGTTCTGCCAAAACGTGAGCTTGGAGCGGAGGCAAGGCGTGCCCCACCGGAACATGGGCTTGGGACGGACGCACAACGTGCTCCGCCGGAACGTGAGCTTGGGACGGACGCGCAGCGTGCTCCTCCTGAACGTGAACCTGGGTCGGAAGCAGGGTGTGCTTCCCCTGAACGTGGACTTGGGACGGACGCACAACGTGCTCCGCCTGAACGTGAGCTTGGGACGGACGCACAGCGTGCTCCGCGTGAACGTGAACTTGGGTCGGGGGCAGGATGTGCTCCGCCTGAACGTGAACTTGGTTCGGGCGCACAGCGTGCTCCGCTGGATCGGGAGCTGGGATCGCCATTGGGGCCCCGGGACGGGGCTCGGCCGCTGACGGGGAGCCGGGACACGGCTCAGCAGCTGGCGGGGAGCCGGGACTGGGCTCAGCAGCTGGCGGGGAGCCGGGACTGGGCTCAGCAGCTGGCGGGGAGCCGGGACTGGGCTCAGCAGCTGGCGGGGAGCCGGGACTGGGCTCAGCAGCTGGCGGGGAGCCGGGACTGGCCTCAGCAGCTGGCGGGGAGCCGGGACTGGGCTCAGCAGCTGGCGGGGAGCCGGGACAGGGCTCAGCAGCTGGCGGGGAGCCGGGACAGGGCTCAGCAGCTGGCGGGGAGCCGGGACTGGGCTCAGCAGCTGGCGGGGAGCCGGGACAGGGCTCAGCAGCTGGCGGGGAGCCGGGACAGGGCTCAGCAGCTGGCGGGGAGCCGGAACGGGGCTCGGCCGCCTTCGAGGAGTCGGCACGGGACTCTGGAGGCTGCGGCTCGCATGGAGGCGGCGGGGTCCGTGCAGCGGGAGCTGCATTGGTCACTGCTGCAGGCGTGGAGGCGACAGCGGGCCGGGCGCAGCAGTCGATCCGGGCACAGCCGAACCGGGGGCCCTGATCCCTGTCAGCCTGCCGCCATAGGGAATCAGGAAAACGGGAGACCTGAGGGACCGTGACTGCGGGGGCTGGTGAACGCGAGCTAGGAGACGCCAGGGGAGCGTGATCCGGTGCTGAAACTGATGGTGAACGATGTGCGCGACGTGACCGTGACTTCCGGGATTTGGGACGTGAAGCGCGCGAGGGGGAGTGGGAGGTGGTCGCGAAAAACTCAAGTGGCTCGGGGGGAGGAAGGTGACGGCTCAAAAATAACTCCGCGTTGCGCTGAGCGACTAAGAGAGTGGCAATATATTCAAAATCATAGTCGTGATCTGGATCGGAAAAAATGTGAGGGGCAAGGTGCTCAAAATCAAACTCGTGACCGGACTTACTCGAACCGTGAGGGGGTGAAAGGGCTTGGTGCTCAAAATCGTCCTCGTAATCCGAATCTATGATCAGGTGAGGGGGTATGACAGGCTGGTAATCGGTGCTGTAATCGGGGGGCAAAAGGGGAGAAACAGACGTCGAGCGGAAAATGGAACCTACTTGAAGGACACGGGGTTGGTCGGCAGGCTGAGGGGGGTTGTCCGTCCGGCGGCGTCATGGACAACAACATGAACATTACAAATCAGCAATCACTGACCACTGCAAAAGGGAAAACCACATCATGGACCGGGAGAAGGGCAGGGTCATCCGCACCGAAGAGAACAAACAACAGCGCTGGATCAGAGAGGCCATTGAGATCTGCAAGCGAGGCATAAAAACCATGAACAGAGACAAGGGAGCCTTCATCCTCTCTACCACCTAGAGCAGCATCTTGGCGGAGTGAACGGACAGCGGGGGGCGTGACTTGCCTTCATTCTTGTGACAGGTAAGTCACGCCCTCATGGAACATCAGCTGATAAAGACGGGTCACAAGACACCATCATGTGACACTCTGAAGAAGGCGAAAGACTTTCGTATTGTGACATCCTCAAGGCCTAAACACTCATCCGAGCAAATATAAGGTAGATTTTGTGAACCTGCCCGGAGAAAAACATCAACGAAAATAATTTGTATTTGTTTTAACCAGTTGGTGGCGCTACCACTGCGATCAAAAATAAGTTGGCAGCCGTCTTCAGGGCCTGAATATCCATGACGCCGCCGTGAGCCTCTCGCTGGGTCCTTCTTTGGTCGGGTCATTCTGTCAGGACTCGCCGGTCGGCGAGGAGGAGGTGGACCCAAAAGGCGAGGAGGCAGAGAGGTCAGTAACGTGAAGGGAATTTATTAACTGAAACAACCAGGGCAAACAATGTGGCAGCGGTCGCTGCTCAGGCCCTAATAATAATAATAATAATAATAATAAAAGTAATAATATTTTCTACAAAAACAATAGGGACCTCGCAGCCGTCGCAGCTCGGGCCCTAATAACAATTTCTAGAAAAACAATAGGGACCTCGCAGCGGTCACTGCTCGGGCCCTAATAATAATAATAATAATAATAATTTCCACAAAAACAATGGGGACCTCGTAGCGGTCGCTGCTCGGGCCCTAATAATAATTTCTACATAAACAATAGGGACCTCGCCGCGGTCGCTGCTCGGGCCCCAATAATAATTTCTACACAAAGTCCATTGTGGTGACCCGCCCCCTTTTAATAAATTCAAAATGGCCGACTTCCTGTAAAACCTAGCTCATTGCTCCAAGAGACTTTTTTGTAGGTCTTGGTCTTATACATACAGTGAACCCTCGCTACTTCGCGGTTCACCTTTCGCGGGTTCAGTGCTTCGCGGGTATAAAAAATATTCGGGGGCATTGTAGTTTCGCCGAGCGGCACGACGGGGCGCTGGAGCGGTTAGACGGCCGGCTTGCGCCGAAGAAGAGCGTGGGCGAAGAGAAGAGTGGACGAAGAAGAGCACGTTCCCCCGGACACGATCGGTGGCGACGTTTCGCGCGGTTCGGACCGTACCAGAGCTCCGGCCGGCGTGCGTGGCAGTTAAGCCGTAGAGGAGCACCTTCCCCGGGCACGGGCGGTGCCAAGCGGCCCCTAAGTTTAACCGAATGGAAGCTCCGGAGGAGGAGGGCATGCTCGCGTCACAGTAAGCCGAAGAGGAGCACCTTCCCCGGGCACGGGCGGTTCCAAGCAGCCCCTAAGTTTAACCGAATGGAAGCTCCGGAGGAGGAGGGCATGCTCGCGACACAGTAAGCCGAAGAGGAGCACCTTCCCCGGGCACGGGCGGTGCCAAGCGGCCCCTAAGTTTAACCGAATGGAAGCTCCGGGGGAGGAGGGTGGGCGTGTGTCACAGTTAAGCCGAATTGGAGCACCTCTTCCGCCCGGGCACGAGCGGAGCGCGAAGCTGTCAGTTATGAATGAATAAATGAATAAATAAATAAATAAATAAAGAATGGCACCTTTCATTTCACAGGGCACACCAGACGGCGTACCAGCAGGTAAAAGTCTGAGTAATTAAATAAATACAAAAAGAATGGCTGGGGAATAAAAAAATAATACGTTTTAATAATAATTTGTTTTTTTTGTTATAACATGAATTTCACTCTCTCTCTCCCCGTATATATATATATATATATATATATATATATATATATATATATATATATATATATTTATTATATATATTGTATTTTTTTTTTAAGCATTTTTGAAGGTGCGCCGCTACTTCGCGGATTTTCAGTTTTCGAGGGTGGTCTCGGTCCCCATTAACCGCGATAACCGAGGGTTCACTGTACTCCATAAAATTTACAAAAAGCGAGGTGAAACACTCAACCAGGGCTGCTCTGCATGTTGTGCTGGGCCACCTGGAACAACAGCGGAGCTATGCAAGGATGCTCTTTGTGGACTACAGCTCGGCATTCAACACGATCATCCCAGACATCCTCGTCGCCAAACTGGACACTCTCGGCCTCCCTGCCCTCACACGCATCTGGATTAAGGACTTTCTGACCAACAGACCCCAGACTGTGTTGCTCGGCCCCTACACGTCCTCCACCCTCATGCTGAGCACCGGTTCCCCCCAAGGATGCGTGCTGAGCCCTCTCCTGTACGCCCTCTACACCTACGACTGCAGCCCGGCCCACGGCAACAACACCATCGTCAAGTTTGCTGACGACACGACAGTGGTCGGTCTGATCTCGGAAGGTGACGAGACAGCCTACAGAGAGGAGGTAGGGAGACTGACAACTTGGTGCAAGGACAACAGACTGCACCTTAACTCTGCTAAAACAAAGGAGATTGTCGTCGACTTCAGGAGGAACAAGACGCTGCCGCCCCCCCTCTGCATCGAAGGCGTGTGTGTGGAGAGGGTCCACACGTTCAAGTTCCTGGGAGTACAGATCTCCGATGACCTTTCTTGGAGTCACAACACCACAGCAGTGGTAAAGAAGGTCCGCCAACGTCTGCACTTCCTGAGAGTCCTCAGGAAATTCAACCTGGACAGGAAGCTGCTGCTGGCCTTCTACCACTCGTCCATCGAGAGCCTGCTGACGTACTGTGTCTCCACCTGGTACAGCGGCTGCACTGAGGCGGACAGAGTGAGGCTCCAGAGGACAGTCAAAACAGCGCAAAGGATTATTGGCTGCCCTCTCCCCTCGCTGTCGGACATCTACACCGCCCGGTGCCTCAGAAGGGCTCTCAACATCGTCAAAGACAATACCCACCCAAACTCACACCTGTTCGACTTGTTGCCCTCTGGCAGGCGCTACAGATGCATCAAATCAAGGACCAATAGACTGAGAAACAGTTTCTTTCCGAGAGCCATCTCCATACTGAACTCTCACACACACACGAGACCACCCTAACCTTGCAAAACAGCATTGTGATGTGTTTCTATATACCCTATTCAGTACTGAATTCCATTGCACTGTCTTATTTATTTATCTAATTTATATATTGTCTGTATTATTGTTGTATTGCACTGGAGAGGGGAGCCCTCTAATCTCGTTGCACACTTGAGTACAATGACAATAAAGGGATTTCTATTTCTATTCTATTCTTTTTTTAACTTTTCTCGAGGGCCATGGCGAGCCATTTCAAAAAAGCTGCACAACTAACGTATAAAATATTGATAAATTTGCTCTGCCTGATGTGTGTGTAAAGTTTCACGAGTTGTCGTTCATATTTAGAACCTCATAATCAGCGTTGTTTTATTGCCGAACAGTGCAATGCCACTCCCACAACTTTTCACGAAAAAGGATGAATTTCGTATTGTGACATCCTCATGGCCGAAACAGTCATCCGAGCATATATGAGGGCGACCTTGTTGAGTTGCACGGAGAAAAACATCCAAGAAAATAACTTGTATTAGCTTTTACCAGTTGGTGGCGCTACTACTACGATGAAAAATAAGTTGGTAGATGTCTTCAGGGCTGAAGTATCCTCAAATGTGTACAACTTCGAGAAGATAGGATCATCTGAGTCATGTTGCCGGAGCTTTTGTTGCCACAAAGTACAATCGGATTTTTCAGCACCGTAATAGCCACGCCTTTTGCCAAAACGTCACAAAATTCGGCACAGAGTAAGATCATTGTCTTGAGTCTTTTCTGACTAATTTTCAGTCGGATTCGTCAAAAGGGCACCGTGCAGTACGTGAAAATTAAAATAAAAACAAATTTTTGATTCCACTTGGCGGCGCTGTGTGTATAACAAAATAATAACATTAAGATGTCTTCAGGTCGGGACGTTTTATTTACAGGTGAAGGTTTGGATTTTTAGGAGCATGTGCAGGGGCGTTATTAAGCATTCATTTATTTGTATTAGGTTCATTTTGTCTTCTTATTATTGATATTTGACTGATTCATTAAAAGCAGACAATTATGTTTTAGGTTAATTTTTTACCTGACATGTTTCGGCGAGTCTTTCGCCTTCTTCAGAGTGTCGCATGATGGTGTCTTGAGACCCGTCTTTATCAGCTGATGTTCCATGAGGGTGTGACTTACCTGTCAAAAAAATGAAAAATCAGAGCAGTAAAAGAACAAGCACAACATGAACATTACAAATCAGCAATCACTGACCACTGCAAAAGGGAAAACCACATCATGGACCGGGAGAAGGGCAGGGTCATCCGCACCGAAGAGAACAAACAACAGCGCTGGATCAGAGAGGCCATTGAGATCTGCAAGCGAGGCATAAAAACCATGAACAGAGACAAGGGAGCCTTCATCCTCTCTACCACCTGGAGCAGCATCTTGGCGGAGTGAACGGACAGCGGGGGGCGTGACTTGCCTTCATTCTTGTGACAGGTAAGTCACGCCCTCATGGAACATCAGCTGATAAAGACGGGCCACAAGACACCATCATGTGACACTCTGAAGAAGGCGAAAGACTTTCGTATTGTGACATCCTCAAGGCCTAAACACTCATCCGATCAAAAATAAGTTGGCAGCCGTCTTCAGGGCCTGAATATCCTCAAATGTGAAAAATTTCGAGAAGATGGATCATCTGAATCATTTTGCAGGAACTTTTGTTGCCACGGAGAATAATCAGACTCTGCGGCACCGTAATAGCCACGCCCTTCGAAGGAAAGTCACAAAAATAGGGAAAGAGTAAGATCAATGTCTTGAGTCTTTTCTAGCCAATTTTCAATCGGATTCGTTAAAAGGGCACCGTGCAGGACGTCAAAATGTAAAAAATGATATTGATTGGCGCAAGGTGTATAACAGAATATAAACATATAGATGTCTTCAGGTACCGACTCTTGATGTACATGTGAAGTTTTGGATTTTTAGCAGCATGTGCAAGAGAGTTATTAAGCATTTTGTCCATTGCGGCGAAGGAAATCTTAAGTGAAAACTTCGAAGCCCCGCCCCCGTCATATAGTATTTCGGAAACAAAAAATTTTAGCCCCAGTGTTTGTCCCAGGTCTTAAGATGCTACAGACAGAATTTTAAGGCAATCAGATGAAGCCTTTAGGATCAGGGTGCAAAAGAATGACCCCTGTAAACATGCAAAAAAGGGCAAAAGTCGGACTTTCAAAAATTCATAACTCACTTCCTGTTCATATTAGACGTTAAAATATCAAATTTTTCGCCATGCCCGATGAGACTGCCAAGTTTGGTGAATTTTTGTGCATGTTTCGGGGGTCAAAAATGCAATCGAACAATCGGAAAAATAATAATAATAATAATTTCTACAAAAACAATAGCGACTTCGCAGCGGTCGCTGCTCAGGCCCTAATAATAATAATAATAATAATAATAAAAGTAATAATATTTTCTACAAAAACAATAGGGACCTCGCAGCCGTCGCAGCTCGGGCCCTAATAACAATTTCTAGAAAAACGATAGGGACCTCGCAGCGGTCACTGCTCGGGCCCTAATAATAATAATAATAATAATTTCCACAAAAACAATGGGGACCTCGTAGCGGTCGCTGCTCGGGCCCTAATAATAATTTCTACATAAACAATAGGGACCTCGCCGCGGTCGCTGCTCGGGCCCCAATAATAATTTCTACACAAAGTCCATTGTGGTGACCCGCCCCTTTTAAGTAAATTCAAAATGGCCGACTTCCTGTAAAACCTAGCTCATTGCTCCAAGAGACTTTTTTTGTAGGTCTTGGTCTTATACATACAGTGAACCCTCGCTACTTCGCGGTTCACCTTTCGCGGGTTCAGTGCTTCGCGGGTATAAAAAATATTCGGGGGCATTGTAGTTTCGCCGAGCGGCACGACGGGCGCTGGAGCGGTTAGACGGCCGGCGTGCGCCGAAGAAGAGCGTGGGCGAAGAGGAGAGTGGACGAAGAAGAGCACGTTCCCCCGGACACGATCGGTGGCGACGTTTCGCGCGGTTCGGACCGTACCAGAGCTCCGGCCGGCGTGCGTGGCAGTTAAGCCGTAGAGGAGCACCTTCCCCGGGCACGGGCGGTGCCAAGCGGCCCCTAAGTTTAACCGAATGGAAGCTCCGGAGGAGGAGGGCATGCTCGCGTCACAGTAAGCCGAAGAGGAGCACCTTCCCCGGGCACGGGCAGTTCCAAGCGGCCCCTAAGTTTAACCAAATGGAAGCTCCGGAGGAGGAGGGCATGCTCGCGTCACAGTAAGCCGAAGAGGAGCACCTTCGCCGGGCACGGGCGGTTCCAAGCGGCCCCTAAGTTTAACCGAATGGAAGCTCCGGAGGAGGCGGGCATGCTCGCGTCACAGTAAGCCGAAGAGGAGCACCTTCCCCGGGCACGGGCGGTGCCAAGCGGCCCCTAAGTTTAACCGAATGGAAGCTCCGGGGGAGGAGGGCGGGCGTGTGTCACAGTTAAGCCGAATTGGAACACCTCTTCCGCCCGGGCACGAACGGAGCGCGAAGCTGTCAGTTATGAATGAATAAATGAATAAATAAATAAAGAATGCCACCTTTCATTTCACAGGGCACACCGGACGGCGTACCAGCAGGTAATAGTCGGAGTAATTAAATAAATACAAAAAGAATGGCTGGGGAATAAAAAAATAATACGTTTTAATAATAATTTGTTTTTTTTGTTATAACATGAATTTAACTCTCTCTCTCTCTCTGTATATATATATATATATATATATATATATATATCTATATATATATCTATATATATATATATTTATTATATATATTGTATTTTTTTTTAAGCATTTTTGAAGGTGCGCCGCTACTTCGCGGATTTTCAGTTTCCGCGGGTGGTCTCGGTCCCCATTAACCGCGACAACCGAGGGTTCACTGTACTCCATAAAATTTACAAAAAGCGAGGTGAAACACTCAACCAGGGCTGCTTTTTTGAACATTTCTCGAGGGCCATGGCGAGCCATTTAAAAAAAGCTGCACAACTAACGTATAAAATATTGATAAATTTGCTCTGCCTGATGTGTGTGTCAAGTTTCACGAGTTGTCGTTCATATTTAGAACCTCATAATCAGCGTTGTTTTATTGCCGGACAGTGCAATGCCACTCCCACAACTTTTCACGAAAAAGGATGAATTTCGTATTGTGACATCCTCATGGACGAAACAGTCCTCCGAGCATATATGAGGGCGACCTTGTTGAGTTGCACGGAGAAAAACATCCAAGAAAATAACTTGTATTAGCTTTTACCAGTTGGTGGCGCTACTACTACGATGAAAAATAAGTTGGTAGATGTCTTCAGGGTTGAAGTATCCTCAAATGTGTACAACTTCGAGAAGATAGGATCATCTCAGTCATGTTGCCGGAGCTTTTGTTGCCACAAAGTACAATCGGACTTTTCAGCACCGTAATAGCCACGCCTTTTGCCAAAACGTCACAAAACTCGGCAGAGAGTAAGATCATTGTCTTGAGTCTTTTCTGACTAATTTTCAGTCGGATTCGTCAAAAGGGCACCGTGCAGTACGTGAAAATTAAAATAAAAATAAATTTTTTATTCCACTTGGCGGCGCTGTGTGTATAACAAAATAATAACATTAAGATGTCTTCAGGTCGGGACATTTTATTTACAGGTGAAGGTTTGGATTTTTAGGAGCATGTGCAGGGGAGTTATTAAGCATTCATTTATTTGTATTAGGTTCATTTTGTCTTCTTATTATTGATATTTGACAGATTCATTAAAAGCAGACAATTATGTTTTAGGTAAATTTTTTACCTGACATGTTTCGGCGAGTCTTTCGCCTTCTTCAGAGTGTCGCATGATGGTGTCTTGAGACCCGTCTTTATCAGCTGATGTTCCATGAGGGTGTGAATTACCTGTCAAAAAAATGAAAAATCATAGCAGTAAAAGAACAAGCACAACATGAACATTACAAATCAGCAATCACTGACCACTGCAAAAGGGAAAACCACATCATGGACCGGGAGAAGGGCAGGGTCATCCGCACCGAAGAGAACAAACAACAGCGCTGGATCAGAGAGGCCATTGAGATCTGCAAGCGAGGCATAAAAACCATGAACAGAGACAAGGGAGCCTTCATCCTCTCTACCACCTGGAGCAGCATCTTGGCGGAGTGAACGGACAGCGGGGGGCGTGACTTGCCTTCATTCTTGTGACAGGTAAGTCACGCCCTCATGGAACATCAGCTGATAAAGACGGGTCACAAGACACCATCATGTGACACTCTGAAGAAGGCGAAAGACTTTCGTATTGTGACATCCTCAAGGCCTAAACACTCATCCGAGCAAATATAAGGTAGATTTTGTTAACCTGCCCGGAGAAAAACATCAACGAAAATAATTTGTATTTGTTTTAACCAGTTGGTGGCGCTACCACTGCGATCAAAAATAAGTTGGCAGCCGTCTTCAGGGCCTGAATATCCTCAAATGTGAAAAATTTCGAGAAGATGGATCATCTGAATCATTTTGCAGGAACTTTTGTTGCCACGGAGAATAATCAGACTCTGCGGCACCGCAATAGCCACGCCCTTCGAAGGAAAGTCACAAAAATAGGGATAGAGTAAGATCAATGTCTTGAGTCTTTTCTAGCCAATTTTCAATCGGATTCGTTAAAAGGGCACCGTGCAGTACGTCAAAATGTAAAAAATGATATTGATTGACGCAAGGTGTATAACAGAATATAAACATATAGATGTCTTCAGGTACCGACTCTTTATGTATATGTGAAGTTTTGGATTTTTAGCAGCATGTGCAGGAGAGTTATTAAGCATTTTGTCCATTGCGGCGAAGGAAATCTTAAGTGAAAACTTTGAAGCCCCGCCCCCGTCATATAGTATTTCGGAAACAAAAGATTTTAGCCCCAGTGTTTGTCCCAGGTCTTAAGATGCTACAGACAGAATTTTAAGGCAATCAGATGAAGCCTTTAGGATCAGGGTGCAAAAGAATGACCCCTGTAAACATGCAAAAAAGGGCAAAAGTCGGACTTTCAAAAATTCATAACTCACTTCCTGTTCATATTAGACGTTAAAATATCAAATTTCTCGCCATGCCCGATGAGACTGCCAAGTTTGGTGAGTTTTTGTGCATGTTTCGGGGGTCAAAAATGCGATCGAACAATCGGAAAAATAATAATAATAATAATTTCAACAAAAACAATAGCGACTTCGCAGCGCTCGCTGCTCAGGCCCTAATAATAATAATAATAAAAGTAATAATATTTTCTACAAAAACAATAGGGACCTCGCAGCCGTCGCAGCTCGGGCCCTAATAACAATTTCTAGAAAAACAATAGGGACCTCGCAGCGGTCACTGCTCGGGCCCTAATAATAATTTCTACATAAACAATAGGGACCTCGCCGCGGTCGCTGCTCGGGCCCCAATAATAATTTCTACACAAAGTCCATTGTGGTGACCCGCCCCCTTTTAATAAATTCAAAATGGCCGACTTCCTGTAAAACCTAGCTCATTGCTCCAAGAGACTTTTTTGTAGGTCTTGGTCTTATACATACAGTGAACCCTCGCTACTTCGCGGTTCACCTTTCGCGGGTTCAGTGCTTCGCGGGTATAAAAAATATTCGGGGGCATTGTAGTTTCGCCGAGCGGCACGACGGGGCGCTGGAGCGGTTAGACGGCCGGCTTGCGCCAAAGAAGAGCGTGGGCGAAGAGAAGAGTGGACGAAGAAGAGCACGTTCCCCCGGACACGATCGGTGGCGACGTTTCGCGCGGTTCGGACCGTACCAGAGCTCCGGCCGGCGTGCGTGGCAGTTAAGCCGTAGAGGAGCACCTTCCCCGGGCACGGGCGGTGCCAAGCGGCCCCTAAGTTTAACCGAATGGAAGCTCCGGAGGAGGAGGGCATGCTCGCGTCACAGTAAGCCGAAGAGGAGCACCTTCCCCGGGCACGGGCGGTTCCAAGCGGCCCCTAAGTTTAACCGAATGGAAGCTCCGGAGGAGGAGGGCATGCTCGCGACACAGTAAGCCGAAGAGGAGCACCTTCCCCGGGCACGGGCGGTGCCAAGCGGCCCCTAAGTTTAACCGAATGGAAGCTCCGGGGGAGGAGGGTGGGCGTGTGTCACAGTTAAGCCGAATTGGAGCACCTCTTCCGCCCGGGCACGAGCGGAGCGCGAAGCTGTCAGTTATGAATGAATAAATGAATAAATAAATAAATAAATAAAGAATGGCACCTTTCATTTCACAGGGCACACCAGACGGCGTACCAGCAGGTAAAAGTCTGAGTAATTAAATAAATACAAAAAGAATGGCTGGGGAATAAAAAAATAATACGTTTTAATAATAATTTGTTTTTTTTGTTATAACATGAATTTCACTCTCTCTCTCCCCGTATATATATATATATATATATATTTATTATATATATTGTATTTTTTTTTTAAGCATTTTTGAAGGTGCGCCGCTACTTCGCGGATTTTCAGTTTTCGCGGGTGGTCTCGGTCTCCATTAACCGCGATAACCGAGGGTTCACTGTACTCCATAAAATTTACAAAAAGCGAGGTGAAACACTCAACCAGGGCTGCTCTGCATGTTGTGCTGGGCCACCTGGAACAACAGTGGAGCTATGCAAGGATGCTCTTTGTGGACTACAGCTCGGCATTCAACACGATCATCCCAGACATCCTCGTCGCCAAACTGGACACTCTCGGCCTCCCTGCCCTCACACGCATCTGGATTAAGGACTTTCTGACCAACAGACCCCAGACTATGTTGCTCGGCCCCTACACGTCCTCCACCCTCATGCTGAGCACCGGTTCCCCCCAAGGATGCGTGCTGAGCCCTCTCCTGTACGCCCTCTACACCTACGACTGCAGCCCGGCCCACGGCAACAACACCATCGTCAAGTTTGCTGACGACACGACAGTGGTCGGTCTGATCTCGGAAGGTGACGAGACAGCCTACAGAGAGGAGGTAGGGAGACTGACAACTTGGTGCAAGGACAACAGACTGCACCTTAACTCTGCTAAAACAAAGGAGATTGTCGTCGACTTCAGGAGGAACAAGACGCTGCCGCCCCCCCTCTGCATCGAAGGCGTGTGTGTGGAGAGGGTCCACACGTTCAAGTTCCTGGGAGTACAGATCTCCGATGACCTTTCTTGGAGTCACAACACCACAGCAGTGGTAAAGAAGGTCCGCCAACGTCTGCACTTCCTGAGAGTCCTCAGGAAATTCAACCTGGACAGGAAGCTGCTGCTGGCCTTCTACCACTCGTCCATCGAGAGCCTGCTGACGTACTGTGTCTCCACCTGGTACAGCGGCTGCACTGAGGCGGACAGAGTGAGGCTCCAGAGGACAGTCAAAACAGCGCAAAGGATTATTGGCTGCCCTCTCCCCTCGCTGTCGGACATCTACACCGCCCGGTGCCTCAGAAGGGCTCTCAACATCGTCAAAGACAATACCCACCCAAACTCACACCTGTTCGACCTGTTGCCCTCTGGCAGGCGCTACAGATGCATCAAATCAAGGACCAATAGACTGGGAAACAGTTTCTTTCCGAGAGCCATCTCCATACTGAACTCTCACACACACACGAGACCACCCTAACCTTGCAAAACAGCATTGTGATGTGTTTCTATATGCCCTATTCAGTACTGAATTCCATTGCACTGTCTTATTTATTTATCTAATTTATATATTGTCTGTATTATTGTTGTATTGCACTGGAGAGGGGAGCCCTCTAATCTCGTTGCACACTTGAGTACAATGACAATAAAGGGATTTCTATTTCTATTCTATTCTTTTTTTAACTTTTCTCGAGGGCCATGGCGAGCCATTTCAAAAAAGCTGCACAACTAACGTATAAAATATTGATAAATTTGCTCTGCCTGATGTGTGTGTAAAGTTTCACGAGTTGTCGTTCATATTTAGAACCTCATAATCAGCGTTGTTTTATTGCCGAACAGTGCAATGCCACTCCCACAACTTTTCACGAAAAAGGATGAATTTCGTATTGTGACATCCTCATGGCCGAAACAGTCATCCGAGCATATATGAGGGCGACCTTGTTGAGTTGCACGGAGAAAAACATCCAAGAAAATAACTTGTATTAGCTTTTACCAGTTGGTGGCGCTACTACTACGATGAAAAATAAGTTGGTAGATGTCTTCAGGGCTGAAGTATCCTCAAATGTGTACAACTTCGAGAAGATAGGATCATCTGAGTCATGTTGCCGGAGCTTTTGTTGCCACAAAGTACAATCGGATTTTTCAGCACCGTAATAGCCACGCCTTTTGCCAAAACGTCACAAAATTCGGCACAGAGTAAGATCATTGTCTTGAGTCTTTTCTGACTAATTTTCAGTCGGATTCGTCAAAAGGGCACCGTGCAGTACGTGAAAATTAAAATAAAAACAAATTTTTGATTCCACTTGGCGGCGCTGTGTGTATAACAAAATAATAACATTAAGATGTCTTCAGGTCGGGACGTTTTATTTACAGGTGAAGGTTTGGATTTTTAGGAGCATGTGCAGGGGCGTTATTAAGCATTCATTTATTTGTATTAGGTTCATTTTGTCTTCTTATTATTGATATTTGACTGATTCATTAAAAGCAGACAATTATGTTTTAGGTTAATTTTTTACCTGACATGTTTCGGCGAGTCTTTCGCCTTCTTCAGAGTGTCGCATGATGGTGTCTTGAGACCCGTCTTTATCAGCTGATGTTCCATGAGGGTGTGACTTACCTGTCAAAAAAATGAAAAATCAGAGCAGTAAAAGAACAAGCACAACATGAACATTACAAATCAGCAATCACTGACCACTGCAAAAGGGAAAACCACATCATGGACCGGGAGAAGGGCAGGGTCATCCGCACCGAAGAGAACAAACAACAGCGCTGGATCAGAGAGGCCATTGAGATCTGCAAGCGAGGCATAAAAACCATGAACAGAGACAAGGGAGCCTTCATCCTCTCTACCACCTGGAGCAGCATCTTGGCGGAGTGAACGGACAGCGGGGGGCGTGACTTGCCTTCATTCTTGTGACAGGTAAGTCACGCCCTCATGGAACATCAGCTGATAAAGACGGGTCACAAGACACCATCATGTGACACTCTGAAGAAGGCGAAAGACTTTCGTATTGTGACATCCTCAAGGCCTAAACACTCATCCGATCAAAAATAAGTTGGCAGCCGTCTTCAGGGCCTGAATATCCTCAAATGTGAAAAATTTCGAGAAGATGGATCATCTGAATCATTTTGCAGGAACTTTTGTTGCCACGGAGAATAATCAGACTCTGCGGCACCGTAATAGCCACGCCCTTCGAAGGAAAGTCACAAAAATAGGGAAAGAGTAAGATCAATGTCTTGAGTCTTTTCTAGCCAATTTTCAATCGGATTCGTTAAAAGGGCACCGTGCAGGACGTCAAAATGTAAAAAATGATATTGATTGGCGCAAGGTGTATAACAGAATATAAACATATAGATGTCTTCAGGTACCGACTCTTGATGTACATGTGAAGTTTTGGATTTTTAGCAGCATGTGCAAGAGAGTTATTAAGCATTTTGTCCATTGCGGCGAAGGAAATCTTAAGTGAAAACTTCGAAGCCCCGCCCCCGTCATATAGTATTTCGGAAACAAAAAATTTTAGCCCCAGTGTTTGTCCCAGGTCTTAAGATGCTACAGACAGAATTTTAAGGCAATCAGATGAAGCCTTTAGGATCAGGGTGCAAAAGAATGACCCCTGTAAACATGCAAAAAAGGGCAAAAGTCGGACTTTCAAAAATTCATAACTCACTTCCTGTTCATATTAGACGTTAAAATATCAAATTTTTCGCCATGCCCGATGAGACTGCCAAGTTTGGTGAATTTTTGTGCATGTTTCGGGGGTCAAAAATGCAATCGAACAATCGGAAAAATAATAATAATAATAATTTCTACAAAAACAACAGGGACTTCGCAGCGGTCGCTGCTCAGGCCCTAATAATAATAATAATAATAATAATAAAAGTATTAATATTTTCTACAAAAACAATAGGGACCTCGCAGCCGTCGCAGCTCGGGCCCTAATAACAATTTCTAGAAAAACAATAGGGACCTCGCAGCGGTCACTGCTCGGGCCCTAATAATAATAATAATAATAATTTCCACAAAAACAATGGGTACCTCGTAGCGGTCGCTGCTCGGGCCCTAATAATAATTTCTACATAAACAATAGGGACCTCGCCGCGGTCGCTGCTCGGGCCCCAATAATAATTTCTACACAAAGTCCATTGTGGTGACCCGCCCCTTTTAAGTAAATTCAAAATGGCCGACTTCCTGTAAAACCTAGCTCATTGCTCCAAGAGACTTTTTTTGTAGGTCTTGGTCTTATACATACAGTGAACCCTCGCTACTTCGCGGTTCACCTTTCGCGGGTTCAGTGCTTCGCGGGTATAAAAAATATTCGGGGGCATTGTAGTTTCGCCGAGCGGCACGACGGGCGCTGGAGCGGTTAGACGGCCGGCGTGCGCCGAAGAAGAGCGTGGGCGAAGAGGAGAGTGGACGAAGAAGAGCACGTTCCCCCGGACACGATCGGTGGCGACGTTTCGCGCGGTTCGGACCGTACCAGAGCTCCGGCCGGCGTGCGTGGCAGTTAAGCCGTAGAGGAGCACCTTCCCCGGGCACGGGCGGTGCCAAGCGGCCCCTAAGTTTAACCGAATGGAAGCTCCGGAGGAGGAGGGCATGCTCGCGTCACAGTAAGCCGAAGAGGAGCACCTTCCCCGGGCACGGGCGGTTCCAAGCGGCCCCTAAGTTTAACCAAATGGAAGCTCCGGAGGAGGAGGGCATGCTCGCGTCACAGTAAGCCGAAGAGGAGCACCTTCGCCGGGCACGGGCGGTTCCAAGCGGCCCCTAAGTTTAACCGAATGGAAGCTCCGGAGGAGGCGGGCATGCTCGCGTCACAGTAAGCCGAAGAGGAGCACCTTCCCCGGGCACGGGCGGTGCCAAGCGGCCCCTAAGTTTAACCGAATGGAAGCTGCGGGGGAGGAGGGCGGGCGTGTGTCACAGTTAAGCCGAATTGGAACACCTCTTCCGCCCGGGCACGAACGGAGCGCGAAGCTGTCAGTTATGAATGAATAAATGAATAAATAAATAAATAAATAAAGAATGCCACCTTTCATTTCACAGGGCACACCGGACGGCGTACCAGCAGGTAATAGTCGGAGTAATTAAATAAATACAAAAAGAATGGCTGGGGAATAAAAAAATAATACGTTTTAATAATAATTTGTTTTTTTTGTTAAAACATGAATTTCACTCTCTCTCTCTCTCTGTATATATATATATATATATATATATCTATATATATATCTATATATATATAGATATATATATTTATTATATATATTGTATTTTTTTTTAAGCATTTTTGAAGGTGCGCCGCTACTTCGCGGATTTTCAGTTTCCGCGGGTGGTCTCGGTCCCCATTAACCGCGACAACCGAGGGTTCACTGTACTCCATAAAATTTACAAAAAGCGAGGTGAAACACTCAACCAGGGCTGCTTTTTTGAACATTTCTCGAGGGCCATGGCGAGCCATTTAAAAAAAGCTGCACAACTAACGTATAAAATATTGATAAATTTGCTCTGCCTGATGTGTGTGTCAAGTTTCACGAGTTGTCGTTCATATTTAGAACCTCATAATCAGCGTTGTTTTATTGCCGGACAGTGCAATGCCACTCCCACAACTTTTCACGAAAAAGGATGAATTTCGTATTGTGACATCCTCATGGACGAAACAGTCCTCCGAGCATATATGAGGGCGACCTTGTTGAGTTGCACGGAGAAAAACATCCAAGAAAATAACTTGTATTAGCTTTTACCAGTTGGTGGCGCTACTACTACGATGAAAAATAAGTTGGTAGATGTCTTCAGGGTTGAAGTATCCTCAAATGTGTACAACTTCGAGAAGATAGGATCATCTCAGTCATGTTGCCGGAGCTTTTGTTGCCACAAAGTACAATCGGACTTTTCAGCACCGTAATAGCCACGCCTTTTGCCAAAACGTCACAAAATTCGGCAGAGAGTAAGATCATTGTCTTGAGTCTTTTCTGACTAATTTTCAGTCGGATTCGTCAAAAGGGCACCGTGCAGTACGTGAAAATTAAAATAAAAACACATTTTTGATTCCACTTGGCGGCGCTGTGTGTATAACAAAATAATAACATTAAGATGTCTTCAGGTCGGGACGTTTTATTTACAGGTGAAGGTTTGGATTTTTAGGAGCATGTGCAGGGGCGTTATTAAGCATTCATTTATTTGTATTAGGTTCATTTTGTCTTCTTATTATTGATATTTGACTGATTCATTAAAAGCAGACAATTATGTTTTAGGTTAATTTTTTACCTGACATGTTTCGGCGAGTCTTTCGCCTTCTTCAGAGTGTCGCATGATGGTGTCTTGAGACCCGTCTTTATCAGCTGATGTTCCATGTGGGTGTGACTTACCTGTCAAAAAAATGAAAAATCAGAGCAGTAAAAGAACAAGCACAACATGAACATTACAAATCAGCAATCACTGACCACTGCAAAAGGGAAAACCACATCATGGACCGGGAGAAGGGCAGGGTCATCCGCACCGAAGAGAACAAACAACAGCGCTGGATCAGAGAGGCCATTGAGATCTGCAAGCGAGGCATAAAAACCATGAACAGAGACAAGGGAGCCTTCATCCTCTCTACCACCTGGAGCAGCATCTTGGCGGAGTGAACGGACAGCGGGGGGCGTGACTTGCCTTCATTCTTGTGACAGGTAAGTCACGCCCTCATGGAACATCAGCTGATAAAGACGGGTCACAAGACACCATCATGTGACACTCTGAAGAAGGCGAAAGACTTTCGTATTGTGACATCCTCAAGGCCTAAACACTCATCCGAGCAAATATAAGGTAGATTTTGTTAACCTGCCCGGAGAAAAAAATCAACGAAAATAATTTGTATTTGTTTTAACCAGTTGGTGGCGCTACCACTGCGATCAAAAATAAGTTGGCAGCCGTCTTCAGGGCCTGAATATCCTCAAATGTGAAAAATTTTGAGAAGATGGATCATCTGAATCATTTTGCAGGAACTTTTGTTGCCACGGAGAATAATCAGACTCTGCGGCACCGTAATAGCCACGCCCTTCGAAGGAAAGTCACAAAAATAGGGATAGAGTAAGATCAATGTCTTGAGTCTTTTCTAGCCAATTTTCAATCGGATTCGTTAAAAGGGCACCGTGCAGTACGTCAAAATGTAAAAAATTATATTGATTGGCGCAAGGTGTATAACAGAATATAAACATATAGATGTCTTCAGGTACCGACTCTTTATGTACATGTGAAGTTTTGGATTTTTAGCAGCATGTGCAGGAGAGTTATTAAGCATTTTGTCCATTGCGGCGAAGGAAATCTTAAGTGAAAACTTTGAAGCCCCGCCCCCGTCATATAGTATTTCGGAAACAAAAGATTTTAGCCCCAATTTTAGCCCCAGTGTTTGTCCCAGGTCTTAAGATGCTACAGACAGAATTTTAAGGCAATCAGATGAAGCCTTTAGGATCAGGGTGCAAAAGAATGACCCCTGTAAACATGCAAAAAAGGGCAAAAGTCGGACTTTCAAAAATTCATAACTCACTTCCTGTTCATATTAGACGTTTAAAATATCAAATTTCTCGCCATGCCCGATGAGACTGCCAAGTTTGGTGAGTTTTTGTGCATGTTTCGGGGGTCAAAAATGCAATCGAACAATCGGAAAAATAATAATAATAATAATTTCTACAAAAACAACAGGGACTTCGCAGCGGTCGCTGCTCAGGCCCTAATAATAATAATAATAATAATAATAAAAGTAATAATATTTTCTACAAAAACAATAGGGACCTCGCAGCCGTCGCAGCTCGGGCCCGAATAACAATTTCTAGAAAAACAATAGGGACCTCGCAGCGGTCACTGCTCGGGCCCTAATAATAATAATAATAATAATTTCCACAAAAACAATGGGGACCTCGTAGCGGTCGCTGCTCGGGCCCTAATAATAATTTCTACAAAAACAATAGGGACCTCGCCGCGGTCGCTGCTCGGGCCCCAATAATAATTTCTACACAAAGTCCATTGTGGTGACCCGCCCCCTTTTAAGTAAATTCAAAATGGCCGACTTCCTGTAAAACCTAGCTCATTGCTCCAAGAGACTTTTTTGTAGGTCTTGGTCTTATACATACAGTGAACCCTCGCTACTTGGCGGTTCACCTTTCGCGGGTTCAGTGCTTCGCGGGTCTAAAAAATATTCGGGGGCATTGTAGTTTCGCCGAGCGGCACGACGGGGCGCTGGAGCGGTTAGACGGCCGGTGTGCGCCGAAGAAGAGCGTGGGCGAAGAGGAGAGTGGACGAAGAAGAGCACGTTCCCCCGGACACGATCGGTGGCGACGTTTCGCGCGGTTCGGACAGTACCAGAGCTCCGGCCGGCGTGCGTAGCAGTTAAGCCGTAGAGGAGAACCTTCCCCGGGCACGGGCGGTGCCAAGCGGCCCCTAAGTTTAACCGAATGGAAGCTCCGGAGGAGGAGGGCATGCTCGCGTCACAGTAAGCCGAAGAGGAGCACCTTCCCCGGGCACGGGCGATTCCAAGCGGCCCCTAAGTTTAACCGAATGGAAGCTCCGGAGGAGGAGGGCATGCTCGCGTCACAGTAAGCCGAAGAGGAGCACCTTCCCCGGGCACGGGCGGTGCCAAGCGGCCCCCAAGTTTAACCGAATGGAAGCTCCGGGGGAGGAGGGCGGGTGTGTGTCACAGTTAAGCCGAATTGGAGCACCTCTTCCGCCCGGGCACGAGCGGAGCGCGAAGCTGTCAGTTATGAATGTATAAAAGAATAAATAAATAAATGAATAAAGAATGCCACCTTTCATTTCACAGGGCACACCGGACGGCGTACCAGCAGGTAAAAGTCGGAGTAATTAAATAAATACAAAAAGAATGGCTGGGGAATAAAAAAATAATACGTTTTAATAATAATTTGGTTTTTTTGTTATAACATGAATTTCACTCTCTATTTCCCCGTATATATATATATATATATATATATATATATATATATATATATATATATATATAAGCATTTTTGAAGGTGCGCCGCTACTTCGCGGATTTTCAGTTTTCGCGGGTGGTCTCTGTCCCCATTAACCGCGATTACCGAGGGTTCACTGTACTCCATAAAATTTACAAAAAGCGAGGTGAAACACTCAACCAGGGCTGCTTTTTTTAACATTTCTCGAGGGCCATGGCGAGCCATTTCAAAAAAGCTGCACAACTAACGTATAAAATATTGATAAATTTGCTCGGCCTGATGTGTGTGTAAAGTTTCACGAGTTGTCGTTCATATTTAGAACCTCATAATCAGCGTTGTTTTATTGCCGAACAGTGCAATGCCACTCCCACAACTTTTCACGAAAAAGGATGAATTTCGTATTGTGACATCCTCATGGCCGAAACAGTCCTCCGAGCATATATGAGGGCGACCTTGTTGAGTTGCACGGAGAAAAACATCCAAGAAAATAACTTGTATTAGCTTTTACCAGTTGGTGGCGCTACTACTACGATGAAAAATAAGTTGGTAGATGTCTTCAGGGCTGAAGTATCCTCAAATGTGTACAACTTCGAGAAGATAGGATCATCTGAGTCATGTTGCCGGAGCTTTTGTTGCCACAAAGTACAATCGGACTTTTCAGCACCGTAATAGCCACGCCTTTTGCCAAAACGTCACAAAACTCGGCAGAGAGTAAGATCATTGTCTTGAGTCTTTTCTGACTAATTTTCAGTCGGATTCGTCAAAAGGGCACGTTGCAGTACGTGAAAATTAAAATAAAAACAAATTTTTGATTCCACTTGGCGGCGCTGTGTGTATAACAAAATAATAACATTAAGATGTCTTCAGGTCGGGACATTTTATTTACAGGTGAAGGTTTGGATTTTTAGGAGCATGTGCAGGGGAGTTATTAAGCATTCATTTATTTGTATTAGGTTCATTTTGTCTTCTTATTATTGATATTTGACAGATTCATTAAAAGCAGACAATTATGTTTTCGGTAAATTTTTTACCTGACATGTTTCGGCGAGTCTTTCGCCTTCTTCAGAGTGTCGCATGATGGTGTCTTGAGACCCGTCTTTATCAGCTGATGTTCCATGAGGGTGTGACTTACCTGTCAAAAAAATGAAAAATCAGAGCAGTAAAAGAACAAGCACAACATGTACATTACAAATCAGCAATCACTGACCACTGCAAAAGGGAAAACCACATCATGGACCGGGAGAAGGGCAGGGTCATCCGCACAGAAGAGAACAAACAACAGCGCTGGATCAGAGAGGCCATTGAGATCTGCAAGCGAGGCATAAAAACCATGAACAGAGACAAGGTTGCCTTCATCCTCTCTACCACCTGGACCAGCATCTTGGCGGAGTTAACGGACAGCGGGGGGCGTGACTTGCCTTCATTCTTGTGACAGGTAAGTCACGCCCTCATGGAACATCAGCTGATAAAGACGGGCCACAAGACACCATCATGTGACACTCTGAAGAAGGCGAAAGACTTTCGTATTGTGACATCCTCAAGGCCTAAACACTCATCCGAGCAAATATAAGGTAGATTTTGTGAACCTGCCCGGAGAAAAACATCAACGAAAATAATTTGTATTTGTTTTAACCAGTTGGTGGCGCTACCACTGCGATCAAAAATAAGTTGGCAGCCGTCTTCAGGGCCTGAATATCCTCAAATGTGAAAAATTTCGAGAAGATGGATCATCTGAATCATTTTGCAGGAACTTTTGTTGCCACGGAGAATAATCAGACTCTGCGGCACCGCAATAGCCACGCCCTTCGAAGGAAAGTCACAAAAATAGGCATAGAGTAAGATCAATGTCTTGAGTCTTTTCTAGCCAATTTTCAATCGGATTCGTTAAAAGGCACCGTGCAGTACGTCAAAATGTAAAAAATGATATTGATTGGCGCAAGGTGTATAACAGAATATAAACATATAGATGTCTTCAGGTACCGACTCTTTATGTACATGTGAAGTTTTGGATTTTTAGCAGCATGTGCAGGAGAGTTATTAAGCATTTTGTCCATTGCGGCGAAGGAAATCTTAAGTGAAAACTTTGAAGCCCCGCCCCGTCATATAGTATTTCGGAAACAAAAGATTTTAGCCCCAGTGTTTGTCCCAGGTCTTAAGATGCTACAGACAGAATTTTAAGGCAATCAGATGAAGCCTTTAGGATCAGGGTGCAAAAGAATGACCCCTGTAAACATGCAAAAAAGGGCAAAAGTCGGACTTTCAAAAATTCATAACTCACTTCCTGTTCATATTAGACGTTAAAATATCAAATTTCTCGCCATGCCCGATGAGACTGCCAAGTTTGGTGAGTTTTTGTGCATGTTTCGGGGTCAAAAATGCGATCGTACAATCGGAAAAATAATAATAATAATAATTTCTACAAAAACAACAGGGACTTCGCAGCGGTCGCTGCTCAGGCCCTAATAATAATAATAATAATAATAATAAAAGTAATAATATTTTCTACAAAAACAATAGGGACCTCGCAGCCGTCGCAGCTCGGGCCCTAATAACAATTTCTAGAAAAACAATAGGGACCTCGCAGCGGTCACTGCTCGGGCCCTAATAATAATAATAATAATAATTTCCACAAAAACAATGGGGACCTCGTAGCGGTCGCTGCTCGGGCCCTAATAATAATTTCTACATAAACAATAGGGACCTCGCCGCGGTCGCTGCTCGGGCCCCAATAATAATTTCTACACAAAGTCCATTGTGGTGACCCGCCCCTTTTAAGTAAATTCAAAATGGCCGACTTCCTGTAAAACCTAGCTCATTGCTCCAAGAGACTTTTTTGTAGGTCTTGGTCTTATACATACAGTGAACCCTCGCTACTTCGCGGTTCACCTTTCGCGGGTTCAGTGCTTCGCGGGTATAAAAAATATTCGGGGGCATTGTAGTTTCGCCGAGCGGCACGACGGGCGCTGGAGCGGTTAGACGGCCGGCGTGCGCCGAAGAAGAGCGTGGGCGAAGAGGAGAGTGGACGAAGAAGAGCACGTTCCCCCGGACACGATCGGTAGCGACGTTTCGCGCGGTTCGGACCGTACCAGGGCTCCGGCCGGCGTGCGTGGCAGTTAAGCCGTAGAGGAGCACCGTCCCCGGGCACGGGCGGTGCCAAGCGGCCCCTAAGTTTAACCGAATGGAAGCTCCGGAGGAGGAGGGCATGCTCGCGTCACAGTAAGCCGAAGAGGAGCACCTTCCCCAGGCACGGGCGGTTCCAAGCGGCCCCTAAGTTTAACCAAATGGAAGCTCCGGAGGAGGAGGGCATGCTCGCGTCACAGTAAGCCGAAGAGGAGCACCTTTGCCGGGCACGGGCGGTTCCAAGCGGCCCCTAAGTTTAACCGAATGGAAGCTCCGGAGGAGGCGGGCATGCTCGCGTCACAGTAAGCCGAAGAGGAGCACCTTTGCCGGGCACGGGCGGTGCCAAGCGGCCCCTAAGTTTAACCGAATGGAAGCTCCGGGGGAGGAGGGCGGGCGTGTGTCACAGTTAAGCCGAATTGGAACACCTCTTCCGCCCGGACACGAACGGAGCGCGAAGCTGTCAGTTATGAATGAATAAATGAATAAATAAATAAATAATTAAAGAATGCCACCTTTCATTTCACAGGGAACACCGGACGGCGTACCAGCAGGTAAAAGTCGGAGTAATTAAATAAATACAAAAAGAATGGCTGGGGAATAAAAAAATAATAAGTTTTAATAATAATTTGGTTTTTTTGTTATAACATGAATTTCACTCTCTCTCTCTCTCTCTCTCTCTCTCCCCGTATATATATATATATATATATATATATATATATATATATATATATTTATTATATATATTGTATTTTCTTTTAAGCATTTTTGAAGGTGCGCCGCTACTTCGCGGATTTTCAGTTTCCGCGGGTGGTCTCGGTCCCCATTAACCGCGATAACCGAGGGTTCACTGTACTCCATAAAATTTACAAAAAGCGAGGTGAAACACTCAACCAGGGCTGCTTTTTTGAACATTTCTCGAGGGCCATGGCGAGCCATTTCAAAAAAGCTGCACAACTAACGTATAAAATATTGATAAATTTGCTCTGCCTGATGTGTGTGTCAAGTTTCACGAGTTGTCGTTCATATTTAGAACCTCATAATCAGCGTTGTTTTATTGCCAAACAGTGCAATGCCACTCCCACAACTTTTCACGATAAAGGATGAATTTCGTATTGTGACATCCTCATGGCCGAAACAGTCCTCCGAGCATATATGAGGGTGACCTTGTTGAGTTGCACGGAGAAAAACATCCAAGAAAATAACTTGTATTAGCTTTTACCAGTTGGTGGCGCTACTACTACGATGAAAAATAAGTTGGTAGATGTCTTCAGGGCTGAAGTATCCTCAAATGTGTACAACTTCGAGAAGATAGGATCATCTGAGTCATGTTGCCGGAGCTTTTGTTGCCACAAAGTACAATCGGACTTTTCAGCACCGTAATTGCCACGCCTTTTGCCAAAACGTCACAAAACTCGGCAGAGAGTAAGATCATTGTCTTGAGTCTTTTCTGACTAATTTTCAGTCGGATTCGTCAAAAGGGCACCGTGCAGTACGTGAAAATTAAAATAAAAACAAATTTTTGATTCCACTTGGCGGCGCTGTGTGTATAACAAAATAATAACATTAAGATGTCTTCAGGTCGGGACATTTTATTTACAGGTGAATGTTTGGATTTTTAGGAGCATGTGCAGGGGAGTTATTAAGCATTCATTTATTTGTATTAGGTTCATTTTGTCTTCTTATTATTGATATTTGACAGATTCATTAAAAGCAGACAATTATGTTTTCGGTAAAATTTTTTACCTGACATGTTTCGGCGAGTCTTTCGCCTTCTTCAGAGTGTCGCATGATGGTGTCTTGAGACCCGTCTTTATCAGCTGATGTTCCATGAGGGTGTGACTTACCTGTCAAAAAAATGAAAAATCAGAGCAGTAAAAGAACAAGCACAACATGAATATTACAAATCAGCAATCACTGACCACTGCAAAAGGGAAAACCACATCATGGACCGGGAGAAGGGCAGGGTCATCGGCACCGAAGAGAACAAACAACAGCGCTGGATCAGAGAGGCCATTCAGATCTGCAAGCGAGGCATAAAAACCATGAACAGAGACAAGGGAGCCTTCATCCTCTCTACCACCTGGAGCAGCATCTTGGCGGAGTTAACGGACAGCGGGGGGCGTGACTTGCCTTCATTCTTGTGACAGGTAAGTCACGCCCTCATGGAACATCAGCTGATAAAGACGGGTCACAAGACACCATCATGTGACACTCTGAAGAAGGCGAAAGACTTTCGTATTGTGACATCCTCAAGGCCTAAACACTCATCCGAGCAAATATAAGGTAGATTTTGTTAACCTGCCCGGAGAAAAAAATCAACGAAAATAATTTGTATTTGTTTTAACCAGTTGGTGGCGCTACCACTGCGATCAAAAATAAGTTGGCAGCCGTCTTCAGGGCCTGAATATCCTCAAATGTGAAAAGTTTTGAGAAGATGGATCATCTGAATCATTTTGCAGGAACTTTTGTTGCCACGGAGAATAATCAGACTCTGCGGCACCGTAATAGCCACGCCCTTCGAAGGAAAGTCACAAAAATAGGGATAGAGTAAGATCAATGTCTTGAGTCTTTTCTAGCCAATTTTCAATCGGATTCGTTAAAAGGGCACCGTGCAGTACGTCAAAATGTAAAAAATTATATTGATTGGCGCAAGGTGTATAACAGAATATAAACATATAGATGTCTTCAGGTACCGACTCTTTATGTACATGTGAAGTTTTGGATTTTTAGCAGCATGTGCAGGAGAGTTATTAAGCATTTTGTCCATTGCGGCGAAGGAAATCTTAAGTGAAAACTTTGAAGCCCCGCCCCCGTCATATAGTATTTCGGAAACAAAAGATTTTAGCCCCAATTTTAGCCCCAGTGTTTGTCCCAGGTCTTAAGATGCTACAGACAGAATTTTAAGGCAATCAGATGAAGCCTTTAGGATCAGGGTGCAAAAGAATGACCCCTGTAAACATGCAAAAAAGGGCAAAAGTCGGACTTTCAAAAATTCATAACTCACTTCCTGTTCATATTAGACGTTTAAAATATCAAATTTCTCGCCATGCCCGATGAGACTGCCAAGTTTGGTGAGTTTTTGTGCATGTTTGGGGGGTCAAAAATGCAATCGAACAATCGGAAAAATAATAATAATAATAATTTCTACAAAAACAACAGGGACTTCGCAGCGGTCGCTGCTCAGGCCCTAATAATAATAATAATAATAATAATAAAAGTAATAATATTTTCTACAAAAACAATAGGGACCTCGCAGCCGTCGCAGCTCGGGCCCGAATAACAATTTCTAGAAAAACAATAGGGACCTCGCAGCGGTCACTGCTCGGGCCCTAATAATAATAATAATAATAATTTCCACAAAAACAATGGGGACCTCGTAGCGGTCGCTGCTCGGGCCCTAATAATAATTTCTACAAAAACAATAGGGACCTCGCCGCGGTCGCTGCTCGGGCCCCAATAATAATTTCTACACAAAGTCCATTGTGGTGACCCGCCCCCTTTTAAGTAAATTCAAAATGGCCGACTTCCTGTAAAACCTAGCTCATTGCTCCAAGAGACTTTTTTGTAGGTCTTGGTCTTATACATACAGTGAACCCTCGCTACTTGGCGGTTCACCTTTCGCGGGTTCAGTGCTTCGCGGGTCTAAAAAATATTCGGGGGCATTGTAGTTTCGCCGAGCGGCACGACGGGGCGCTGGAGCGGTTAGACGGCCGGTGTGCGCCGAAGAAGAGCGTGGGCGAAGAGGAGAGTGGACGAAGAAGAGCACGTTCCCCCGGACACGATCGGTGGCGACGTTTCGCGCGGTTCGGACAGTACCAGAGCTCCGGCCGGCGTGCGTAGCAGTTAAGCCGTAGAGGAGAACCTTCCCCGGGCACGGGCGGTGCCAAGCGGCCCCTAAGTTTAACCGAATGGAAGCTCCGGAGGAGGAGGGCATGCTCGCGTCACAGTAAGCCGAAGAGGAGCACCTTCCCCGGGCACGGGCGATTCCAAGCGGCCCCTAAGTTTAACCGAATGGAAGCTCCGGAGGAGGAGGGCATGCTCGCGTCACAGTAAGCCGAAGAGGAGCACCTTCCCCGGGCACGGGCGGTGCCAAGCGGCCCCCAAGTTTAACCGAATGGAAGCTCCGGGGGAGGAGGGCGGGTGTGTGTCACAGTTAAGCCGAATTGGAGCACCTCTTCCGCCCGGGCACGAGCGGAGCGCGAAGCTGTCAGTTATGAATGTATAAAAGAATAAATAAATAAATGAATAAAGAATGCCACCTTTCATTTCACAGGGCACACCGGACGGCGTACCAGCAGGTAAAAGTCGGAGTAATTAAATAAATACAAAAAGAATGGCTGGGGAATAAAAAAATAATACGTTTTAATAATAATTTGGTTTTTTTGTTATAACATGAATTTCACTCTCTCTCTCCCCGTATATATATATATATATATATATATATATATATATATATATATATATATATAAGCATTTTTGAAGGTGCGCCGCTACTTCGCGGATTTTCAGTTTTCGCGGGTGGTCTCTGTCCCCATTAACCGCGATTACCGAGGGTTCACTGTACTCCATAAAATTTACAAAAAGCGAGGTGAAACACTCAACCAGGGCTGCTTTTTTTAACATTTCTCGAGGGCCATGGCGAGCCATTTCAAAAAAGCTGCACAACTAACGTATAAAATATTGATAAATTTGCTCGGCCTGATGTGTGTGTAAAGTTTCACGAGTTGTCGTTCATATTTAGAACCTCATAATCAGCGTTGTTTTATTGCCGAACAGTGCAATGCCACTCCCACAACTTTTCACGAAAAAGGATGAATTTCGTATTGTGACATCCTCATGGCCGAAACAGTCCTCCGAGCATATATGAGGGCGACCTTGTTGAGTTGCACGGAGAAAAACATCCAAGAAAATAACTTGTATTAGCTTTTACCAGTTGGTGGCGCTACTACTACGATGAAAAATAAGTTGGTAGATGTCTTCAGGGCTGAAGTATCCTCAAATGTGTACAACTTCGAGAAGATAGGATCATCTGAGTCATGTTGCCGGAGCTTTTGTTGCCACAAAGTACAATCGGACTTTTCAGCACCGTAATAGCCACGCCTTTTGCCAAAACGTCACAAAACTCGGCAGAGAGTAAGATCATTGTCTTGAGTCTTTTCTGACTAATTTTCAGTCGGATTCGTCAAAAGGGCACGTTGCAGTACGTGAAAATTAAAATAAAAACAAATTTTTGATTCCACTTGGCGGCGCTGTGTGTATAACAAAATAATAACATTAAGATGTCTTCAGGTCGGGACATTTTATTTACAGGTGAAGGTTTGGATTTTTAGGAGCATGTGCAGGGGAGTTATTAAGCATTCATTTATTTGTATTAGGTTCATTTTGTCTTCTTATTATTGATATTTGACAGATTCATTAAAAGCAGACAATTATGTTTTCGGTAAATTTTTTACCTGACATGTTTCGGCGAGTCTTTCGCCTTCTTCAGAGTGTCGCATGATGGTGTCTTGAGACCCGTCTTTATCAGCTGATGTTCCATGAGGGTGTGACTTACCTGTCAAAAAAATGAAAAATCAGAGCAGTAAAAGAACAAGCACAACATGTACATTACAAATCAGCAATCACTGACCACTGCAAAAGGGAAAACCACATCATGGACCGGGAGAAGGGCAGGGTCATCCGCACAGAAGAGAACAAACAACAGCGCTGGATCAGAGAGGCCATTGAGATCTGCAAGCGAGGCATAAAAACCATGAACAGAGACAAGGTTGCCTTCATCCTCTCTACCACCTGGACCAGCATCTTGGCGGAGTTAACGGACAGCGGGGGGCGTGACTTGCCTTCATTCTTGTGACAGGTAAGTCACGCCCTCATGGAACATCAGCTGATAAAGACGGGCCACAAGACACCATCATGTGACACTCTGAAGAAGGCGA
The DNA here is from genome assembly GCF_059441095.1 of Idiotropiscis lumnitzeri. Lineage (NCBI taxonomy): Eukaryota > Metazoa > Chordata > Actinopteri > Syngnathiformes > Syngnathidae > Idiotropiscis > Idiotropiscis lumnitzeri. The sequence continues at coordinate 3,329,077 of NW_028283561.1, read as the reverse complement.
AAGACTTTCGTATTGTGACATCCTCAAGGCCTAAACACTCATCCGAGCAAATATAAGGTAGATTTTGTGAACCTGCCCGGAGAAAAACATCAACGAAAATAATTTGTATTTGTTTTAACCAGTTGGTGGCGCTACCACTGCGATCAAAAATAAGTTGGCAGCCGTCTTCAGGGCCTGAATATCCTCAAATGTGAAAAATTTCGAGAAGATGGATCATCTGAATCATTTTGCAGGAACTTTTGTTGCCACGGAGAATAATCAGACTCTGCGGCACCGCAATAGCCACGCCCTTCGAAGGAAAGTCACAAAAATAGGCATAGAGTAAGATCAATGTCTTGAGTCTTTTCTAGCCAATTTTCAATCGGATTCGTTAAAAGGCACCGTGCAGTACGTCAAAATGTAAAAAATGATATTGATTGGCGCAAGGTGTATAACAGAATATAAACATATAGATGTCTTCAGGTACCGACTCTTTATGTACATGTGAAGTTTTGGATTTTTAGCAGCATGTGCAGGAGAGTTATTAAGCATTTTGTCCATTGCGGCGAAGGAAATCTTAAGTGAAAACTTTGAAGCCCCGCCCCGTCATATAGTATTTCGGAAACAAAAGATTTTAGCCCCAGTGTTTGTCCCAGGTCTTAAGATGCTACAGACAGAATTTTAAGGCAATCAGATGAAGCCTTTAGGATCAGGGTGCAAAAGAATGACCCCTGTAAACATGCAAAAAAGGGCAAAAGTCGGACTTTCAAAAATTCATAACTCACTTCCTGTTCATATTAGACGTTAAAATATCAAATTTCTCGCCATGCCCGATGAGACTGCCAAGTTTGGTGAGTTTTTGTGCATGTTTCGGGGTCAAAAATGCGATCGTACAATCGGAAAAATAATAATAATAATAATTTCTACAAAAACAACAGGGACTTCGCAGCGGTCGCTGCTCAGGCCCTAATAATAATAATAATAATAATAATAAAAGTAATAATATTTTCTACAAAAACAATAGGGACCTCGCAGCCGTCGCAGCTCGGGCCCTAATAACAATTTCTAGAAAAACAATAGGGACCTCGCAGCGGTCACTGCTCGGGCCCTAATAATAATAATAATAATAATTTCCACAAAAACAATGGGGACCTCGTAGCGGTCGCTGCTCGGGCCCTAATAATAATTTCTACATAAACAATAGGGACCTCGCCGCGGTCGCTGCTCGGGCCCCAATAATAATTTCTACACAAAGTCCATTGTGGTGACCCGCCCCTTTTAAGTAAATTCAAAATGGCCGACTTCCTGTAAAACCTAGCTCATTGCTCCAAGAGACTTTTTTGTAGGTCTTGGTCTTATACATACAGTGAACCCTCGCTACTTCGCGGTTCACCTTTCGCGGGTTCAGTGCTTCGCGGGTATAAAAAATATTCGGGGGCATTGTAGTTTCGCCGAGCGGCACGACGGGCGCTGGAGCGGTTAGACGGCCGGCGTGCGCCGAAGAAGAGCGTGGGCGAAGAGGAGAGTGGACGAAGAAGAGCACGTTCCCCCGGACACGATCGGTAGCGACGTTTCGCGCGGTTCGGACCGTACCAGGGCTCCGGCCGGCGTGCGTGGCAGTTAAGCCGTAGAGGAGCACCGTCCCCGGGCACGGGCGGTGCCAAGCGGCCCCTAAGTTTAACCGAATGGAAGCTCCGGAGGAGGAGGGCATGCTCGCGTCACAGTAAGCCGAAGAGGAGCACCTTCCCCAGGCACGGGCGGTTCCAAGCGGCCCCTAAGTTTAACCAAATGGAAGCTCCGGAGGAGGAGGGCATGCTCGCGTCACAGTAAGCCGAAGAGGAGCACCTTTGCCGGGCACGGGCGGTTCCAAGCGGCCCCTAAGTTTAACCGAATGGAAGCTCCGGAGGAGGCGGGCATGCTCGCGTCACAGTAAGCCGAAGAGGAGCACCTTTGCCGGGCACGGGCGGTGCCAAGCGGCCCCTAAGTTTAACCGAATGGAAGCTCCGGGGGAGGAGGGCGGGCGTGTGTCACAGTTAAGCCGAATTGGAACACCTCTTCCGCCCGGACACGAACGGAGCGCGAAGCTGTCAGTTATGAATGAATAAATGAATAAATAAATAAATAATTAAAGAATGCCACCTTTCATTTCACAGGGAACACCGGACGGCGTACCAGCAGGTAAAAGTCGGAGTAATTAAATAAATACAAAAAGAATGGCTGGGGAATAAAAAAATAATAAGTTTTAATAATAATTTGGTTTTTTTGTTATAACATGAATTTCACTCTCTCTCTCTCTCTCTCTCTCTCTCCCCGTATATATATATATATATATATATATATATATATATATATATATATATATTTATTATATATATTGTATTTTCTTTTAAGCATTTTTGAAGGTGCGCCGCTACTTCGCGGATTTTCAGTTTCCGCGGGTGGTCTCGGTCCCCATTAACCGCGATAACCGAGGGTTCACTGTACTCCATAAAATTTACAAAAAGCGAGGTGAAACACTCAACCAGGGCTGCTTTTTTGAACATTTCTCGAGGGCCATGGCGAGCCATTTCAAAAAAGCTGCACAACTAACGTATAAAATATTGATAAATTTGCTCTGCCTGATGTGTGTGTCAAGTTTCACGAGTTGTCGTTCATATTTAGAACCTCATAATCAGCGTTGTTTTATTGCCAAACAGTGCAATGCCACTCCCACAACTTTTCACGATAAAGGATGAATTTCGTATTGTGACATCCTCATGGCCGAAACAGTCCTCCGAGCATATATGAGGGTGACCTTGTTGAGTTGCACGGAGAAAAACATCCAAGAAAATAACTTGTATTAGCTTTTACCAGTTGGTGGCGCTACTACTACGATGAAAAATAAGTTGGTAGATGTCTTCAGGGCTGAAGTATCCTCAAATGTGTACAACTTCGAGAAGATAGGATCATCTGAGTCATGTTGCCGGAGCTTTTGTTGCCACAAAGTACAATCGGACTTTTCAGCACCGTAATAGCCACGCCTTTTGCCAAAACGTCACAAAACTCTGAAAAAGCTGAGTGAGCCTCAAACCAGACATACACATTCACTGACAAATATCCTGTGACACCAGATATATTAGAAGTCTTGTCTAATCAGCACACGTCTATCTAACTGCAATTTTAACATCTCGAGACACGACAGGATGAGTACACGATACGCATACCTCCATTTCTGAGTCTGTAAAGCCTGGAGGAGGCTGCTTCGATGTTTTAGTAGCATCATAAATTTATTGAATTAATTATATTTGAGGTTGGATTAGATTTTTACACATTTTAAGCCTTAGCCACCCAAAACAAAACATAAGCTCATGAATGAAATAAAACTAATTAATTTCGCCCATGCCAATTAATCTTCTGTAGACACGTGTTGTGACCAGTGTTGTTTTTGGCAGGCATTTTAGATTTTGTCCAAGTCATTTGGACAAAGTGCTGATTTGTTTACATCACATTTAGTCATCCCAATTCGTTATAGTTTTAGTCCAGTTTTAGTCAACGAAAACTAAAAAAAGGGTTTTAGTCCAGTTTTAATCGACGGAAACGCAAAAAAAGTTTTACCCTAGTTTTCGTCAATTTATTCACAAAGGTTTTAGTCCAAGCGGCACGGTGGCCCAACTGGTTAGCAGGATGGCCTCACAATATTGAGGTCGTAGGTACGATTCTGGCTCCGGCCTTCCTGCGTGGGTTTCCTCTGGGTAATTCGGTTTCCTCCCATATTCTTAAAACATGCATGGCAAGTTGCTTGGACACTCTAATTGCCCCTAGGCATGAGTGTGAGCGTGGATGGTTGTTCGTCTATGTATGCCCTGCGATTGGCTGGACACCAATTCAAGGGTGTACCTCGCCTACTGCCGAAGACAGCTGGGATCGGCTCCAACACCCCCCGCGACCCTAGTGAGGAGAAGCGGTACAGATAACGGATGGATGGATGGATGGGTTTAAGTCCATTTGAGTTAAAACAAGGCATTCAAGGTTTCCACCCAATAACAAAGACTTTTGGATGGACTACAAAGGATTCTTCATTACAAACAGAAAAAAGTGGCAACAGTGGAATCAATGCTCACTGCTCCAAAATAAGCAGAGAAGCAAAACATTTTGTTGGGCAACTGTTGTGGCTTTATTTCACTAAAAGCAACATAAAATAATTTATGAACCACATGCTAACAATTTTGTCTCGTCAACGAAAAAAATTCATGTACATCACGTCATGTTTTCGTCATAAAAGAACCTCGTTTAGCTTGTCATCGTCATTAAAAAAGGGGCGTTAACGAAGTATTTTCGTCATAGTCATCAGTGACGAAAACAACACTGGTTGTGACTGATATTTCAGTCCCAGGTTGTCTCCTGAACACCACCAATTGGGCAAGGGAGCGCAGGAAAGCCTGGGGTCTTCTATTTTTACAGTATAGAAAGGCTAAATATCAAATTGAAACAGTGTTTTATATCATGAATATACAGGGTTGGTGCTGGTTCTGGTAGGGAAACCACAACATAAAGATGTCCTTAATTAGTCCCACAATGGGGATATTTGCAATATGGCATATGATGGCCTAACAGGGCCACCGCCCAGAAAAGAGTAACGCAGAACTTTGTAATACTGTCACTCCCTGACCAGTTCGTTGTTCCTGAAGAGCCAAACTTTGACTCAGACCCACAAATTTGAATTACAGATAGTGGACAATGGAGAACTCCCCCAGTCAGTCAGCATGTTCAACTTCCATAGAAACCTCAACATACATTTATTAGATTGCCAAACTAATTGGAAACTACATCACCAGAACACCACAAGTGGGCTCTGTTATTGTACTTAAAGATGCATCTTACAAACCTGTGTTCTCCAAGGCCAGCTGGTCCATAGTCTTAAGTTATTTCTTCGCCAACATCAATGTCTCGGAGCGCAAACAGACAGAGGTGTGGTCTGTCCTCTGTTGTCTTCTTCTTCATTTTACAGTTGGGGTGCATGTGGTCATCATTAACCAGTCTTCCCAGACTGCCATCTTCTTGAGCGGTGTTAGAATAATATTAAGAGGTTATTATACATTTGCCGTGATGCAGCTTATTTTGATGTGTGGTGCATATAACATGTTGCAGTTTAATATAGTGAACTATGCTGAGTGTTTGCAGTGTGAGGGGTGATACAGGGAGACACCTCTACTGCAGGGAGGTGTCTGCAATTGGCGGGGCGGTGGCACTTCTTCAGAAGTGAGGTTGAAGTAAACAACATCCAGAAGAGCCCTGATAAGTTGGCATCGAAGTCTGAAGCAAGCAACTGGGTCCTGATAAAGGATGTTGACGTCAAAGTCAGCTGCGATCCATGGCGACACCCCAATGATAAACCGGACTGAACCAGCTTTTGAGAAGACGAACTGTACCACCCTTGAGTGTAATCTGATTCCCCGATGTTATAAAAGGGAATGTGTGAAAAGCATCGAGGAACAGAAGGAAGATAAAGTTGTCAAATAAACTTTGTTTAACCTTTCTGTCTCCACAAGAGCTGTTTGTCTCTCCTTTTAGCTCACGAACACTATATGTCAAATTGGCGAACCTGACAAGCGGCATCAACACTTAAAATAGATTTTAAAAAAAAAAAACAATTATTCAATCAATGTCAGAAATTAATCTTTGAGACAATCTTGTGTACACAAAACATAAAAATAGGAAATCCACAATTTTTAAATCTTCTAAATCAAATCATACAAGAAATTTCTATTGGAATCAGACCCTATTAACAGCTTGTCTTTGAGACTTCATGGTCTATATTTTCATTTGTACAGATTCAACGCATGAATAAAAGTAATCACCGTATTTTCGCAGTCATAAGCAAACAAAGCGCCCTGTCAGTCGATGCGTCCATTAAATGGACAAAGTACCACTCACGTCCATCAGCCCTTGTCATCAACGAGCTGTTGGAAGTGCATGTTAGCACACCCTGCTGGGAAAAGAGTGAGTTGTCCATGCTTACAATCGACCGTGACAAATACACCATCTGACTATAATGTTTGGGTGATGGTGTTGGAAAAAGCTGGACAAAGGGCAGCTGTCCACAATGTTTTAGTCTGTCTTATCATTTATGTTATTGCAAGCAAGAAACGTCCCAGGTTTAGACAACAGACAAAAAGTCCAAAGCATAACAGCACATCTCTTTAAACAGCCATGCAAATCTCTCTAAACAGCTATGGGATTGTGGGTCTATGCTCCCAGAATGCATTGCTTGAATTAGCTAAGGCTGAGTGGCTTTTGTATTATTTTCATTTTTTTTGGGTATATTGATGGCATGAGAGATACATGTTTGTGTTAATCTTATTTCTATGTTTCATTGTTTGCTTGTATGATGAGTTTTTTATTTTTTGTGTGTGGTGAGCAGCCAAGTCCCTCCCCTGACGTTGCTTTGTAGGCTATTGCCAATGCACCTAATATTGGCCTGAGCCATTGTCAGCTATTGTCAATAGAGACTTGGCGTCTGCTGCAACAATGGGGTGATTGCTCATGTTATTGGGGCATAGTAGGCTGCTATCGGCTGTGTCAGTGTGGGCAGCTCTGCCAAGTTCATGCTATGCTAACAGCAGCTGTGCTATCGTCTTGTCAGGCGGTGCGTCCAGTATATGTTACAAAGACAGAAATAGCGGCCTCAACAGGTGTTGCGCCCTTTGACACGGCGCGTCTTTTGGGTGCGAAAATACGGTATACATTTTTGCTTAGAGAATGATTTTTCCCCTAACACTTATGGGATGAGTATGTGTTTATTTTTTTAAATAAAAACAAAAATAAGATAACATCTCAATCTTTGCCTCACCTCCAAGTTTTTTCTTGCCAGCGGAAGTCAAACAAAAAGACAGTGCCTCTTCCATCCATCTTCCTGCGTTGAGATTTATCAGAATCTATCAATTTTCCTCTGTACTCCATAATAAAGAATAAAGTCGTCTTTCCTGAAAGGGGCCTTGGTAAATACTCCTCGACCTAGTTAACAGGGAAATCAAGAAAGCTTCGTCATATTTTTAAGCACACAAATAAGGAGTCATCATATTCATTTGGGCCACTATACTAATGTAGGGTGGTTTGAAACATTGCTTCTTGTGAGGGATAGAGCAGAGCCCTTCTTTATGATTTTAAAGGAACAGACCAGCCAAAATTCATTTTCCAGCATTGCATTAGCCAGTATGTATTAGGACTGAAAGTACAAATGTCAATGGCACCTGGTTACGTAAAAAAAAAACTTTAAGATTATTTAGTTTCATAACAATGACATACACTGTATACACAGTCATATTGGATCGCGTCACGTGATCTCTGTGACGTATAACGTGCTTTACACTAGACTATCAATATCGGACTTGTTCACCGGTCTATTGTGGTATAAAAATGCCGGAGGGCGTCATCAAGTACAGCCTTAATTTAGATAGAACTCCTACCATCAGGTTTCACGCTCACTGAAATAACTTGAAACTGACAAAAGAAAAGGTCAAGACACTCTTAATGTAAAATAACCACTTAAAAAACGATGTCAGCTTGGTTATCAGAAAACAATAATATATCTTAGCAAAAGCGTTAACATCATACCTTTAAATGAGTTTATATACTTCGCTTCTAACTCTGCAGTCTTGTCCAGACCCTTGACTGCATGTTCAATAGTATCCTGCTTTGGGGACTTCCTGCATCTCAGGGAAGGCATTGTTTATTCTATAAAGAAAAAAGACAGTTTTGTGTTGAGAATTATTAATACTATAGGCTAAATGGAGTTTTAACAATATCAGTGTAAGAAAAATAAATTATAAATTAAAAAAATATCAATCCCTCCATCCCAATTAACGATTTCAACCATAATAGTTTATATTGAAGTTTAAACAACAGACAGACAGATTTATGCAGTGTGACTACAAAAATCTTACCAAAATTGCATTCACAGTAACCTTTGCTTTAAGAATCATGTAATTAACCAGTGAACATCGTGTCTTACACAAAAATTAATGACAGAAATTATCATGGCACTTGCATTCTGTTGTTCTATAACAAAAGTGCAAGCTGTTAGCTCCGCAAAGCTAACGCAACAAGCTAGCGTCCCTCGTGCTCACATTCAATGCAAACCTGACCACCGGATGAAAATACGCGTCGGTTTAGTTCTTTAAATGAGTAAAAGCACCATGACGTTTTATAATTATTCAATGCTTAACTGGAGCTCGTCAATTATGTCGATGTAGGAGCACATGTTTGCTAGGCCAGTGTTGTAGGCCCACATCCATGGTGCTACTTTGTATAGTGTTTTCCACACAACTATCTCTAACCATGAACAAATGCACTCGAGGCATGTTTTGAATAAAAACAAACGAAAAACACTTACCTCTCCGTTTCAACAGCAGTTCGAACTTCGAAGTGGTGATATTCTCCAGCGTTAAGCACCTGCTCGAACAGCGAATAGGTCAAATTCAACAGCGTCTTTTTTCTGTCTTAATAAGGACGCGATGAGAGGAGGAGCGCTTGCCTTTTCGTCAGCACGCCCCGCGCGGGAGGTGCTGCTTTATCACTCTCTATCTGTGCCCGCCCGCCGGCATGTCGATAGAAAAATAATATTCCTTCAAACATTACTTTCATCTTCTTAACGTTTTGTAGTGAATTTAACAGGTTCACCACTTTTTTCAAATACACCAATGGAAAACAGGTCTTAATTGAGGAAACATACAAAGAGCGTCTCACAAACACCTTATGATGAGCAATGTAATTTGATCACGTTTTTTGTCACTGCCTGGACGTCGGTTCACTGGCCTGGTGGCAGTGGCTTGTAGACACTGTCACTGAGTGGGAACGGATCTCAAGGTGGGTCAAACTAACCCAAGCAGTGGATCGGTCCGTTTTTTAAATTTATTAATTTTTTTATTTTATGTATTTATTTATTATTTAATACAAGGGCTTCGGCTCACTACCAGTGGGCGGGACCAAAGAATTTGGGTTTCCTTTGAGCTAGGAGGCAGTCAAAGGCAGTCCAATCCCCGGCAACATAAAGCGCCTAGCTCTGGGGACATGGAATGTCATTTCTCTGGTAGGGAATGAACCCGAGCTGGTGTGTGACTAGACCAGTGGTTCTCAATTATTTCCTGTCATGCCCCCCCTACCAAGAAGAAAAGAATTCGCACCCCCCCCCACCACAATTTTTTTTTACATTTCGTACTAATGTACATGTTCTTTGCATATTAATGTTAGATTGTCAATAAACAAAGCTAAATTGATAAAAAAAAATATCATTTTGAGAACGACTATTGTGAGGATCTCGAAACTCAGTACTCTGTGGTGCTAATATTGATGAGATGATAAATATGTTGAAGCCACAGAACAAAAAGATTAGATATTGTTTGGAAATTAATGACGTACATAACAAAGGAATATCAGCCTTGATTGGAGTACATTACTGCATTTAAATTTTTAATAAAAATGAAACAATTATTGATGTTATGACCACTATGAAGAATTTAAAAAAACAATATATAGGGATAATTATAGTTTTCATTTTGTTATGTTTAGTCTGTTCATGTTGCATTATTTTTATGACAAAGATGATGGTTAATCGTAGGTTTGTTGCCCAAATGTACCGTTACAACCTGATTAATGTTGAGAATGACGAACTCAAACTGGACACTAAAACGTAAAAACACATGGACTTCTTGCCCCTGTCCACACACGTGCACACACACACACACCATACACGAAGATCCGGGAGGTAAGGACGGCTGTCCTCTCCTACAACGAGGCAAGGGCCTCCACCAAGTCACCCCAGGGACAAGTTTTATTCCCTGATGGTCATCAAATTATGAGGATCTCATTCTACGCCGGAAGGGAGGAGGGGAATTTTTCCCTAATGTGAGGTTTTCGCTCCTCCACTGATGATCACACTGTTGTATGATTTCATTATGATGATCTGTCTTAAAGCCGTAAGGACATGATTTTTAAATCCACAACAGGGGGGAAATGTAAGATGGGCTGAGGATAGGTAATCAGTTTGTGTATTCATAATCATGTTTTTATACACTCATTAATGTTTAACACACACAGAGACACTTACTTGTTATTTTAACACACACACACACACAGACACAGTATCCTGAAGATGTGTTTAGTTAAACTGACCTTGGGTTATGATTTTCTGCCTGCTGGAGTCCCTGGTGATTAGTTATTGATGCTTTAGTTAAACTGACCTTTATACCGTGAGTTATTGATGTTTTCTGTCTCTTGGTGATTAGTTGTTGATGCTTTTCTGTCTTCTGGTGATTAGTTATTGATGAGTTAGTTTCAATAAAAAGGCAGAACGGAGGGTGAGAGTCAGAGGGTGTGCGGGATTGAACTGGCAAGACGGCTGTTTCGCCTCCTGGCTCCCTCTCCCATTCTGAATGGCACAAAACGAAAACTTTAGTAAGTTATTTCAGTCTAAAAAAGGCGTCAGGGCATTTTTAAACCGGACAGTAAGTCGTCACTGTCTTGGTTCCTTTTTGTGCCTTGACCCATCCCGGAATTATTGAAAGGATGCAGTCCTATTTACAGGCCCCAGTGACACCCCAGGTTTCTGTTGTTTGTACGAGGGCGCTTAATAGGTACTGCTATTCACAATCGTCTTAGGCTGTTTCTTTGCAGAAGTTTATGGACAATGTGTAGTGCTGTAGGATGCAGTCTAGAGCATTCTTGACATTGAAGCTTTTGTTTCCAGCAACTGCTAATGCGACCGTGCATCAAACATGCAAAACACAGACCCTTGCTCCTCAAGAAGTCAATCTTATCCTTGTGATGCTTTCTCCTAAATTCCTTACAAATTGTGAGACTGTTGCTCTCCATTACAATTAGCACATGGTTTGGCAATAGCATCCACTGAAACAGGTTCTGCCTTTGGCGTGGTGGTTTTGTTGTTTTCCATCTTGGCGGGCACAATGACTGTTGTGAAGACTTTCTTTGATTTTGGTGTTTCTGTGTGTTGTGATTTTGTTTTCTGTTTTATAGAATCTTTCGTGCTTGTCAACAAAGTCAACAAAATCCTTAAACTTCACTCTTCTATTTGTTCTTTCTTGGAGATTGCAGGCAAATTTTCTCCAAGATTCTATAAGTCTGTATGGAAGTTTGTTTGCCAATGCCTTTATATTAGCCATGTTGTCCAAGTCCTCCATGTAATTAACATCTGCCATTATGTTCAAACAGCCCATAAGGAATAATGTGAAAGACTGAAGTGCAACACCATCTTCAGACTTGATTGTTGGCCAATCCATGGCTTCCTTTAAATATGCTTCTGCTATCATGAAGTCATCACCATAAAACTCCTTCAAGATTTGTTTTGCTTTGGTATATCCTGTCAGAGGTTCCATATGGATGCAGCTCTTCACCAACTCATGTGGTTGTTCACTAGTATACTGCAGCTAAAATTGAAGATGATCACGGTTATCACTTGTACGGCCTTCAATCCCATGTTCAATGGCACCTATACAGGTTTTATAATGCAGAGGGTCGCCTTTAAACGTAGGAATGGAAAGTTCGGGAAGTAGCGATGCTTTTTGACTCTTTGCTAAGTATTCTGCGACACTGGCTTGCTGTGAGATTGCTTGGCAAAGGCCATCAAGCACATGTCCCTGTTGTTCTCTACTTTCTGTCTGATGTGGAAATCTAGCCATTGGAATAGTCGAAGTGGGAGCATTTCAGGTCAACACTGCTTGTTGCTCTGATAGGCTGTGATGGTAATTGAATGTTTTTCCTTGTTTAAATTGTAACACACTCATCAGGAATGTGGATACCATCCTCCTGGGTATTTTCATATCTTCTCAAGACATCCAATTTAGCATCAGACTCAGGGAGTGCCGTTTGCATTGCATGCATTTGCTTCTTTGCCTTAATTGCAGCTTCTTCTTGCTCAAGTGCCAACCTTTGTTGTAAATCAGCAGCCTTTGCCTTTAAACATGCTCGTTCCATTTGAGCCTTTAATTTAATTGAAGACGTTGACAGAAGTGAGCTTCTGTCTGTTAGATTCTTTACTTCTACTTCTATGGGTGTAGTTAGTTGATGCAGATCTACTATCATCAGGTGATATTTGTTTATTGCATCCTTCCTCTGCACGTTTCAAAACGTCCTTCTTCCATTGCTCACATTTCCATTAATTACATTTTTTGCATCAAACCAGTTATTTTGGTCATCGGCAAAATCCTCTTCAGTCTTTAAATTTTGCACACCGGAATTGAGGTCCACAAATTCTTGCTCCATGCCGCTAAAGCAAACACAAAGCTCAGTTTTTTACAGCGTCAACATTTGCATCATCCTCCATCAATTGTTCAATTTGACGTTGCATGGAGGTCAATTGAGCAAATTTGCACCTGCGTGCCTGCATCCGTTTAGGCTTGTGATCTTCTACAGCTTTTCTCCGTCATTTTTAATGTCCGCTTTCCACTGTCTTGTTCCTCCATGTCAATCCACAATCAAGCAAACAAAAACGTCAAACTGACTGTAGCGTCTCAATTTGTAGGTCAGCTGAATGACGATCAAAGTTTTAAGCAGTTTACTCACGCACCTGTTACGTGCACGTCCTTGTTAACTCGCGATGCTTGTCAAGTATGGACGCATGCTAACAGCTAGCAGCTCATTGTCCCGACTGGAAAGTTGCTCCTTAGCTGTGATGTGCCTAGGGTTACACTATCTATCATTAACAAACACAGCCAGCCCTCCTCTTTCCTCTTACCGCTTTCCAGTGTCCTGTCCGCAAGTAGTATTTGGAAGCCGTCAAATTCCACGACGGTGTCCGGCGTTAGGTCTGTTAGCCATGAATCCGTGAACATCAGCAAGCTAGCTCATTGGAAGTTCCTCTTGTGCCGCGTTAGCGCTGTTAGCTTGTCCATTTTCTTGGGAAGGTATCTAACATTTCCCATAAAAACGGACAGGAGGACGGGGTGGTCACGCCTCCTCTTTGCCTGGCGTTTCGCCCCCGCGCGACATCCCCCGTCTCTTCCTCCTCAACTCGTGGTGGATATCGGGTCTCGCTCCGGGAGTCGGCACGGGGTTAGCACGAAGTGCTAACAGCTGATCTCTTGTGTAAACGATTGATCCGTAGCTCCCAGTGACATCTCCGGACACGATCACGCAAAAAACAGCCCCCAGCAGCAATAAAACCACCGCAATTTGGATGTCCATTGCTGCGATGAGGTAAAATAAATAAAACTGGGTAAAGGGAAAAACACGCGAAAAAGGCTCAAATAGTGAGCCGTGCTGCTTTAGCAGGTAGCCACTCGCGTGGTGACGGAACCGTAAAAACAAATGTGGTCCCATCAAAATCTGATGGGATATTTAAAAATAAAAGCGTGAAAATTTTCTTATTTGTCTGTCGTCACCAATGATTAAAAAAATTAAAATCATTACAAAATCCTCAAGCTATCGTGATACCAGACAAGTTCTGCGGGACACCAGACCACCCCAGTTGTCCACAAAAAGTGGTCACTTCAAAATTTGATGTGGCATTTAAAAATAAAAAAATCACCTGAAATATGCACTGTGATCAACACTGATTTAAAAGAAAAATCTTTAAAAAATATCCTCAAACTAACGTGATACCAAACCAGGATTGAAGATACTAGACCACACCAGCTGTCCACCAAAAGTGGTCACATCAAAATGTGATGTGGCACTTCAAAATAAAAGTAGCCTGAAATTCGCTTATTTCACGGTCATCACCACTGAGTTAAAAAAAAAATAGCTCGAGCTATCGTGATACCAGACCAGTTTTGTGGGACACGAGACTACCCCAGCTGTCCATAAAAAGTGGTCCCATCGAAATCTAATTTGTAATTTCAAACTAAAAGTTGCCTGAAATCTGCACATTTCACTGTCATCATGCCTGACTTTAAAATTTCATTAAAAAATATCCTCTAGCTATGGTAATACCAAACCAGGTTTGGAGGACACAAGACAACACAGCTTTCCACCAAAAGTAGTCCCATCAAAATGTAAGGAGGCATTTTAAAATAAAAGAGCTGGAGCTGTCGTAATACCAGACTAGTTTTGTTGGACACTAGACGACCCCAGCTGTTCATCAAAAATGGTCCCATCAAAATCTGATGTGTAATTTCACAATAAAAAAAAACCCACCTGAAATATGCACATTTCATTGTCATCAACACTGATTTTAAAATAATCATTTCAAAATACCCTCGAGCTATCGTGATATCAGACCCATTTTGGGGAACACTAGACAACCCCAGTTGTCCATCAAATGCGGTCCCACCAAAATGTGATATGGCATTTCAAAATAAAAGTAGCCTTAAATCAGCATACATCACTGTTATCAGGCCTGACTAAAATATCATGACAAAATATCCTCCAGCTATCATGATACCAGACAAGACATATTTCACTGTCATCACCATTGATTTAAAAAAATTAATTAAAAACTAGAGCTGCGAGCAGCTATAAAGGGCCCTCGCCACCCGGACAACGTTGGGGTACTGGCACGTTGGAAATGTGAAATATTTCCGAGAAATAACGTGAGGAATCTTCAAGAGGAATTTGCTTGTAGTTAAAGTTAGAGCAGCTTTTGTTTTCAAAGCCTCGTCAATGTTTGAAGTAAATTTGTTGGCAGGCACTACAGGTGCATCAAATCAAAGACTAATAGACTGAAAAACATTTTCTTTCCGAGAGCCATCACCATTCTGAACTCTCACACACATGCACACACACACGACCACCCTTACCTTGCTGAACAGCGACGTATTGTGTTGTATTTCTCCAATTTCATACTATTTTCCATCACAATATTTATTCTCTTATTTATCTAATTTATATATTTGATTAAATTATTGTTGTATTGCACTGGAGAGGGGAGCTCCCTAATCTTGTTGCACACTGTACAATGACAATAAAAGGATTTCGGATTCTGATAAATTTAGAATGGCCGACTTCCTGTTCAATTTAGCATACGGCTCCATGAGACTTTTTATTAGGTCTTGGCTTTGTACACACTTCATCAAATTTTCAGTTTGGTGAAACAGAGATATGGGGCTGTTTTTTTTTGTTGTTTTTTTTTTCTAGGGGGCGATAGCGAGCCATTTTTAAACAACTGTACGACAAAATAATAAAATATTGTGAATATTGAATCAACTCCCGGTTGAGTGGACGCTGGCACGTTTGGCTGCCACTGCTCACCGGTAACTCTCAGAAATTTTTTGGATCCGCTTGTTGTACCTGCTTTAGCAGTTTACAATCCCTCCAGTTACAGTGATTTTATTTATTATTATCTGTATGTTGAGCGATCCCGATTCTCATGAATGCCACCCACCGATTGCATAGTCGCTGACGCGTCTACTGTGGCTAAAGTTTAGCTTACCTATCAAAGTTAGCACCTGTCTGCCATGTGGACCCGCAGGCCAGTCTGCTTCTCGCACTTCTGCCTGTTCCTGTCATGTCATCAACCTGTGTCAGGACAACTTCAATCCACTGCCGCTGAACTCCGCTGGATTTACCGACACATGCCCGAGGGAAACGCACCACCACCACTGCTCCTCCTCCCGAACATCGCTCGTCGACCCTTGAAGGATTGTATGGCAATTACCGGCATTTTAAACATTTATGGGACAGAATGTCAATTATTTAATTTAGCAGGTTTATATTTACTGAATATGCTATGATCGCAAAATTCCGGACGAACTGGCGAGGCTGCCCGGCTCACCGTGGCTTGTCATCGGGACCGGGAGGCGGCGCAGGCGACGCAGAGAGAGGAAGCAGAAGCGGGGCTGCAGGTCCGGTGTCTTGCAACGGCTGCGACGGCAGCCCCATAGGCAACCACTGCCGAGTCTGTACCTCACCAACGCCAGATCCGTGGTCCACAAAATCGACGACCTGGGATTACAAATCCTGGGAAACCGCTATGTGCGAGACAGCAGTGTGATCGTCGTCACGGAATCCTGGCTGCACGCAGACGTCCCCGATGCTAGCATCCAGCTGGCCGGGCGCTCGCTACATCGCGCGGATCGGACAAGGGACACCGGTAAGAGACGGGGCGGGGTGGCTCTGTGTTTACGTGCATGAGAACTGGTGCGGCGATAGCACGATCGTCGAGAAGCACTCTTCCCCCGACATCGAGTTCATGTCCGTTAAATGCCGGCCTTATTTTCTCCCGAGGGAGCTAACGGTCGTGATTGTCACAGCTGTTTACATCCCTCCCGACGCTAGCACTAGCACGGCGCTCTCGCTACTCGCGTACGTCATCAATAAACATCAGCGGGCCCACCCTGATGGCGTTCACGTAGTAGCGGGAGACTTTAATAAGGCCAATTTAAAGACTGTACTCCCAGAGTTTCACCAGCATGTCAAGTGCCCAACGAGGGGAGACAACACTCTCGACCATGTGTACTCGAACATCAAGCACGCATACAGGGCCCTCCCACTCGCCCCCCTCGGCCAGTCAGACCACCTGTCCTTGCAGCTCGCACCTGCATACACCCCTCTCAGGCGCAGATTCAGGCCCACCACAAAGACTGTGAAAACCTGGCGTGACGGCGCCATGAGTGAATTACAGGACTGCTTTCAAGACACAAACTGGGGCCTCTTTGATCATCAGGACCTTGATGTCTACACACATTGTGTAGTGGACTACATCAAGTTCTGCATGGAAACTGTGTCCCAACACAGGACTATACGGACCTTCCCAAATGCGAAGCCCTGGATGTCCAGCAGGGTTCGCTCTCTCCTCAAGGCCCGTGACGCTGCCTTCAGGTCAGGCGACAAAGCCCAGTACAGGGTGGCTCGTGCTGACCTGAGCAAAGGCATCAAGCTAGCCAAGGCAACCTACAAGGGGAGGCTGGAGGCCCACCTTGCCAGTAACAGACCACGGGAGGTGTGGCAGGGTCTACGGAGCATCACCAACTTCCGTGGCAGCAGCACGACCTCTGCAGACCCGAGTGCATCGCTGGCAGAGGAGCTTAACTGCTTCTTTGCTCGCTTTGACTCGCCCCAACCGTCACACCCCCGCACTTCATGCTCCAACCCCCCCCCACTCACCGTAGAGGAACACGATGTGAGGCGCGCGCTCCTGGCTGTTAACCCCAGGAAAGCTACTGGACCCGACGGAATACCAGGCAAGGTCCTCAAAACATGTGCCCACCAACTGTCACATGTATTCTGCAGGATCTTCAACCGCTCCCTGGCTCAAGCAGTCATCCCCTCCTGCTTGAAAACTTCCACCATTATTCCTGTCCCCAAAAAGTCACCAGCCGTCCACCTGAATGACTACCGTCCTGTTGCTCTCACACCAGTCATCATGAAGTGCTTCGAGAGGCTGGTTCTCCAGCACATCAGGGACTGCCTTCCTCCCACTCTGGACCCCTACCAGTTTGCATACTGGGCTAACAGATCCACTGAGGACGCCATCAACACTGCTCTGCATGTTGTGCTGGGCCACCTGGAACAACAGCAGAGCTATGCAAGGATGCTCTTTGTGGACTACAGCTTGGCATTCAACACAATCATCCCAGACATCCTCGTCGCCAAACTTGACATTCTCGGCCTCCCTGCCCTCACACGCATCTGGATTAAGGACTTTCTGACCAACAGACCCCAGACTGTGTTGCTCGGCCCCTACACGTCCTCCACCTGCATGCTGAGCACCGGTTCCCCTCAAGGATGCGTGCTGAGCCCTCTCCTATACGCCCTCTACACCTACGACTGCAGCCCGGCCCACGGCAACAACACCATCGTCAAGTTTGCTGACGACGCGACAGTGGTCGGTCTGATCTCGGAAGGTGACGAGACAGCCTACAGAGAGGAGGTAAAGAGACTGACAGCTTGGTGCAAGGACAACAGACTGCACCTTAACACTGCAAAAATAAAGGAGATTGTCGTCGACTTCAGGAGGAACAAGACGGTGCCGCCCCCCCTCTGCATCGAAGGCGTGTGTGTGGAGAGGGTCCACACGTTCAAGTTCCTGGGAGTACAGATCTCCGACGACCTTTCTTGGACTCACAACACCACAGCAGTGGTAAAGAAGGTCCACCAGCGTCTGCACTTCCTGAGAGTCCTCAGGAAATTCAACCTGGACAGGAAGCTGCTGCTAGCCTTCTACCACTCGTCCATTGAGAGCCTGTTGACGTACTGTGTCTCCACCTGGTACAGCGGCTGCACTGAGGCGGACAGAGTGAGGCTCCAGAGGACAGTCAAAACAGCTCAAAGGATTATTGGCTGCCCTCTCCCCTCACTGTCGGACATCTACACCGCCCGGTGCCTCAGAAGGGCTCTCAACATCGTCAAAGACAATACCCACCCAAACTCACACCTGTTCGACCTGTTGCCCTCTGGCAGGCGCTACAGATGCATCAAATCGAGGACCAATAGACTGAGAAACAGTTGCTTTCCGAGAGCCATCTCCATTCTGAACTCTCACACACACACACGAGAACACCCTTACCTTGCAGAACAGCATCGTGATGTGTTTTTATATACCCTATTCTGTACTAAATTCCATTGCACTCTCTTATTTATTAATCTAATTTATATATTTGTCTGTCTTATTGTTGTATTGCACTGGAGAGGGGAGCCTTCTAATCTCGTTGCACACTTGAGTACAATGACAATAAAGGGATTTCTAATTCTAATTCTAATTCTACTACGCATAGGAATGACTGATTGTAGTCATGGTCTTTACTGATTTATGATATTATTTTCACATGCTAAAGTTATATTACTTAGTTTATAAATGTGTGAACATAGTATTTTCATGACCTACACTCACATTCACATCATACATATTCAGTCTGCACATTACAAACTGATGACAAGCCAGACAGCACTTCATGGACAAATATGACAAAGCACATTCTCCACATAGGACATAGAGATGCAAACATACCAAATTGGGCACTGGATTTAGTTTTAAAATCGCTGCATTGGCTCCCCGTGTGTTTCAGGATTGATTTTAAGGTTCTTCAATTAGTTTTTAAATGCCTTAACGGTCTTGGGCCATCCTCGCGGACCCTGAGGTCCTCTGGCACCGGCCTGTTAATTATTCCTCGGGTGAGGACTGGAACACATGGCGAGGCTGCATTCAGCCATTCTGGTCCTCGTCTATGGAATAGCCTGCCGGAGGACATCAGGTCCGCAGAGACTGTTGATATTTTTAAAAGGAGGCTCAAGACCAGACCTGGGCATTGCACGGCCCGCGGGCCACATCCGGCCCGCCGGGTGGCACTGACTGGCCCGTATGACAGACCTGGGCATTGTATGGCCCGGGCCACATACCTTTGGTTGACTCTGACCGCGAGTGTAAGGTTAATTGGAAATTTCAAAATAAACATACTTTTTAATTTCACCTCATTCATGGGCGAAAGCTGCACTGCTTTTATTCTGAAATTGTTTTTTTTTTTTATTCCCGCACAATGTGCGTCGCACATAATGACGTAATGCGTTTATCAAGACATGCGCGCGATTGAATCACAACAAGACAACGTTCGCCCTCAAAAATGTCCGCTCAGGCTACAAAAAGAAAGGTAGATGCCGAATGTAGAATTTTCAACAAAAATTGGACAGCGAAGTATTTATTTACTGAAGTTAGAGGTAAAGCTGTGTGTTTAGTTTGCGGGGAGCAGATCGCCGTGTTGAAGGACTACAATTTGAGTCGGCACTACCAGACGAAACATGCAGAGAAATATAAAAACGGCACCAGATAACAATGAACTGGGACACTTTTTCTCAAAATCACAGTTCAGTGACAGTCAATATGTTGTATCTTGCTTAATGTTTGGTGCAAAAAGACAATATTGTGATGTCTTTAAAATGCTCAGAACCTTTACACAACTATCCAACAGTATATGGAACTCAAAATGTGTTTTGAAGTGAATGTGACAGAATATGTTTACTAATATGAGTCACAAATAGTAAAAAATGTTAATATTTTGTCTACCATTGTGTTGAGAAATTTGAATGAATACATTTTTGTAAGGCAACCTCATTTTTTCAGTTTATTTGGTATTTAGTTTCATTGCTTAACTTTAATGCCAGCTTGTCAAAACAGTGCTATTTACTGCTTTTTAAAAAAGAAATACAATTAATATTATACAGAATTGAGTTCAGCCTTTTGGCCCGGCCCTCCACAATATTTTATGTTTCTTATGTGGCCCCATGGAAAAAATAATTGCCCACCCCTGCTCAAGACTCACCTTTTTTGTTTGGCTTTTAAATAATTTATCTTAGTCTTTTAATTCAGGATTGTCATTTTATATATTATCATTGTCTTTAATTTTTTTTAGCTTCTTTGTCTTTTAGTATCATCATTTTTCTTATATATTTTAGCTCCGTCGTTTTATATTATTGTCTTTTAATTTTTAGCTTCTTCTCTGTCTTTTAGTATCATAATTTTTCTTATATATTTTAGCTTCGTCTTTTTATATTATTGTCCTTTAATTTTTAGCTTCTTTTTTGTTTAGCATTATCCTTTTCTTTTATATATTTTAGCTCCAGTGTTTCCTCAAGGGGGGCCTCCGCGCTGGGAGGTGTGGCTGGCCTTCTCACAGGGGGCTTCATCCCGGAGGCTCCTTAGGCCCGGCGGACCGGGGCCCTCTGCACTATGTGTAGGGTCTACCCCGGTCAGTCTGGGCTAGGGGTCTGTGTGTTGGCGCAGCTCCCTGTGGGCGTGAGCCGTCATCCCTCTCAGCGCGGATGACCTACCCTGGGTACATTTTCTCATATGGTTTCTCTGTGCCTTACCCTGTCTTTCTACTAAGATGGTTTATTAAGTTGTGTGAATGCGAGTGTTCTGTGTGTGTGCGAGTTCAGGCGTGTATGTGGATGTGTCTTGTGTTTATGTTGAGTGGGTGGAATGGGTTTTAGTTTTTCGTTGTAATTTGGATGTTTTTATTGTACAGCACTTTGAGCCGCATTTTATGTATGAAAAGTGCTCTTATAAATAAAATTTGATTGATTGATTGGAGGGTTCAAGGGGACGCCATTGCAAAAACACATTCTGAAAGACATAATTTGATTTTGGAGCACACATACATGCACACTGACAAGATTACAGGGGAATACCAGCAGGAGAGACGGAGAGACTGCCCGCCGGAGAAGGCCAGCCGTGGAATACCAGTCTTGGGGACCAGCTGGGAATCAACCATCCAGACAATGATTAATCTGGAGAGGACCTTCCCTTGGACGTAGACCCGTGCCGGGGGAAGAATGTGAGGCTGGGCTGAGATAACGCACGACTCTTTTCGACTGTGCTTGCCCGAGTACATTTTCTCATGAGATTAAGAAAAAGCCGCTCAGTACTATTTCCTGAACCTCCGCCCTATTTCCTACCTACCATTCATTTCAAAAGTCCTAGATAATGTAGTCGCCACTCAACTCCACTCTCATCTCACCTGCAATAACCCTTTCAGTCCGGTTTCCGTGCACTTCACAGCACTGAATCAACTCTACTCAAGGTCACCTCTGCTCTCCTCATTGCAGCTGACTCAGATTCATTCTCCATTGTCATCCTTCTTAACCTGACTGCGGCCTTTGACACCATCTCACACACCATCCTTCTCAAAAGACTTTCTTCCATCGGCATCACCCACACCGCCCTCAACTGGTTCCATTCATACTTCAAAGACCGCACTCAGTTCATCCAGCTTAAATATTTCTCATCAAAGTCCCTCCCAGTCACCTCAGGTTTGCCCCAAGGCTCGGTCCTGGCCCCCCTATTATTTATCATATACCTCCTTCCCCTTGGCAGAATTTTCCGAAAATTCAATATCGCTTTCCATTGCTTCGCGAATGACACCCAGCTCTAGTTCTCCTGCAAACCCAGCATATCACTCCCTCCCACCTCCGTCACCTCCTGTCTATCTGAAATCAATGACTGGTTTTCTAATAATTTCATGAGGCTTAACAGCGACAAAACAGAAGTTATTCTTTTCAGTACAAAATCAATACAATCCAAAGTTGGCAGTTTTCCCATTCCTGTTGGCCCCTCCATTGTTTTCCCATCCCCTCAGGTCAAGAGTCTGGGTGTCATCCTTGACAGCACTCTATCTTTCCATAAGCATAATAACACAACCCGGTCAGCCTACTTCCATCTGCACAATATCAGTCAACACCGCCCCTCCCTTTTTCCCTCATCCACTTCTATTCTGGTCCAAGTCGAGTCAAGTCAATTTTATGTGTATAGCCCTTAATCACAGACAGTCTCAAAGGGCTTTACATAACCACAATCAACATCCACTGATCTTAACCCCCAGGAGGGCAAGGAAAAACTCAAAACCCCATTGGGGGAAAAGTGAGAAAACTTGAGAAGGGACCACAGATGGGGAGGAAACCCCCTTCCAGGATGACCAGGCTGCTTTGGATGCCAAGTGGGCAACATTTGACACATACAATGATGCTATACAATGTTAGATGAGATAATGTGAGAGTCAATTAAATGAAGTGCTGCAGGAAGATGACTTTAGTGGAGTGGGTCCTCATCCAGGACCGTAATCGCCATGGCAGCATATCCGAGGTTGAGCCTTTGATCTTGAAATAGTCAGTTTGGGGTAAATTCAGAACAGCCACTTCCAAGTGAATCACCATCACCTAATTCCCAAGCTGTGGAATTGGGAACAGAAAAAAAAGAACAGAAATAGTAAACAGGCCAACAAGTAGTTCAACGAAGTGCTGAAATATAGGGAAATCAGAAGAGGTGCTGCATGAAGACGACTTCGGCAGAGCAGGTCCCTCCCCGGTTGGTCAGTGCCGTAATCTTCATAGCAGGTCACCATCACCTAATTCCCAAGCAGGGGAAGAGGGGGCAGAAAAGAGGAGAAGCGGCAGTAAACAGGCCAACAAATAATTAAATTAGATGCTAAAGTATATAAATAAATGTCGCGCTGCAGGAAGACGACATCACTGGAACAGGTGCATGCCCAGTTTGTCAATGCCTTAAACTTCCTAGTGGGTCACCGTCACCTAATCCCCCAGCCGGGGAAAAGGGGGCAGAAAAGAGAAGATAAGAGAAAAAGCGGCAGTAAACAGGCCAACAAATAGTTCAACTAAATGCACAAGAGTATAAATGCGTCTTTAATAGTGTTTTGAACATTTCTACTGAGGTGGCGCCTCTAATACCTGAGGGTAGTACATTCCAAAGCATTGGTGCCCGAATAGAGAACGCTCTAGAACCTGTGGACTTCTTTTTGGCTCGCGGGATCACGAAAAGACCAGCATTTTGTGAGCGAAGGTTTCGGGACGGAACATATGGTACCACGAGGTCAACGAGATAGGAAGGTGCTAAGCCATGCAATATTTTATAGGCAAGTAGCAGAACTTTAAAATCACATCTCAAGTGGACCGGAAGCCAATTCAAATTGGCAAGTATCGGGGTAATATGATCAAACTTTCTCGTTCTAGTCAAGAGTCTAGCTGCTGCATTTTGAACTAACTTTTAATACTAGACATGGGGAGACCCGAGAGCAAAACGTTACAATAGTCGAGGCGAGACGTAACAAACGCATGGATTAAGATTTTTGCATCACAAGTTGATAGAATTGGGCGAATTTTAGCAATGTTACGCAGATGAACAAATGCAGTTCTAGTAATATTTTTAATGTGCATTTGAAACGACATAGTTGTGTCAAATATAAGACCGAGATTTTTTGTTGAATCCTTTTGGGCAATTTATCGATACTCATAGTGGTGTCTTTGAAAAAGGTACAGATGACGCGCTGGTCCAATGATCAGCATCTCGGTTTTATCTGAGTTAAGACGCAAAATATTGAAAGACATTCATAGTTTAATTTCGGCAAGGCATGCCTCTAATTTATAGCAATCACACGGATTCGTTATATCCAACGGCATGTATAATTGCGTATCATCAGCATAACAATGAAAACTAATGTGATATTTCCGTATAATATCACCAAGCGGTAGCCTCTAGTACCAATCCCTGCGGAACTCCGCGTGTGATCTTACAAAGATCAGAAGACGCATTGCCATGAATTACACGGTGCGTCGTCTCCGACAGATACGAATTAATCCAAGAAAGCGCTGAACCTGAAATGCCAACACAAGTTTCAAGGCGTTTTAATAATATGTTATGATCAAGTGTCAAAAGCGGCGCCAAGATCGAGTAAGAGTAATACAGTGAACCCTCGGTTATCGCGGTTAATGGGGACCTCGTAGCGGTCGCTGCTCGGGCCCTAATAATAATTTCTACAAAAACAATAGGGACCTCGCCGCCGTCGCAGCTCGGGCCCTAATAACAATTTCTAGAAAAACAATAGGGACATCGCAGCGGCCACTGCTCGGGCCCGAATAATAATTTCTACAAAAACAATAGGGACCTTGCCGCGGTCGCTGCTCGGGCCCCAATAATAATTTCTACACAAAGTCCATTGTGGTGACCCGCCCCCTTTTAAGTAAATTCAAAGTGGCCGACTTCCTGTAAAACCTAGCTCATTGCTCCAAGAGACTTTTTTGTAGGTCTTGGTCTTATACATACAGTGAACCCTCGCTACTTCGCGGTTCACCTTTCGTGGGTTCAGTGCTTCGCGGGTCTAAAAAATATTCGGGGGCATTGTAGTTTCGCCGAGCGGCACGACAGGGCGCTGGAGCGGTTAGACGGCCGGCGTGCGCCGAAGAAGAGCGTGGGCGAAGAGGAGAGTGGACGAAGAAGAGCACGTTCCCCCGGACACGATCGGTGGCGACGTTTCGCGCGGTTC
Organism: Idiotropiscis lumnitzeri; assembly: GCF_059441095.1. Classification (NCBI taxonomy): domain Eukaryota; kingdom Metazoa; phylum Chordata; class Actinopteri; order Syngnathiformes; family Syngnathidae; genus Idiotropiscis; species Idiotropiscis lumnitzeri. The sequence continues at coordinate 3,304,403 of NW_028283561.1, read as the reverse complement.
GGACCGTACCAGAGCTCCGGCCGGCGTGCGTGGCAGTTAAGCCGTAGAGGAGCACCTTCCTGTTAAGGATGTTTCTATCAAAACAAGCCTGAACAAATGAATCAACCAGCCAAGATTGTCTGTCATTTACGCGCGGGGCAGCCCTCGAACTCCGAGGCGAAGCCAGCGTGTTCGACTGCACACATGGTTTTTATTTGCATCAGCATAAGCAATTTGAATATGCAATACATACAGAATGGAAAACTTGACATTTGACTCCATCCCACTTGCCCACCCTCTTCCTGCCTATTCTAACGGTTTCAGCTTACAAGACACCTTTTGTTCATACTTCTGCTTATTCTAACAGCAAAAGTTCACTCTGAACTTCATTTGACCTGTGTAGTGTATTTTCACAAGGCTTAACGTGTTGAACTTATTTTATGGCCATGACGATATTGTTGCTTTAGAAATACCAAGCCTTGTGTTGGACCTCCCTAAATGCAGAAGTTACAGCCTTAAGAGGCCTCGGGCCCCAACATTATCTACGAAGGGTTAAAGAGGTCATCAACACCCCAAGGGAGGTGTTTACAGAAAAGGGTTCTGGCGTTGGGGAGTCACATTCGCGAGGAGGCCGTACCTGGCTCCCGTAGCTGTCGAAAGTTTAATTAGAGGCCAGAAAGATACGAATGCATGTGCAACAAAGGGGGCCTGTAAGATTAGTTATAGTTTGAAACTTGCTAAGATGACAAACTAAACAACAAAACTAACAGATGAACATACAAACTTAAATTTCTTTAACATATCCCTCCTGTTTATCAAGTTTCAAATCTCATCATCAAAGGCTGTCGCTTGAGGGGGGAGAAAAACTACCCAAAAACTCAAAAATTCTTGGAGAAAAGGGTAGAAACCCATGCCCCGAACGAGAAGCCCAAAAAAATAATAACAATTAAAAGATAATAAAGCAAAGCTAATGCAGTTTTTGGTCCAATACATGTATGTACAAAATAAACCCGGAACATCAAACATTCACAACTGCAACTCTTTTCTGTGATGCAAGTTACATGAATCAGTGACCTTGAGCGTTTTTTCAGAGGCTGCAGGTTTTATTTGATGTGCGTGTAGTCAGCAGTCTGCGCCTGTGCAACTCGTCTGCGTTTGACGTTGTCCTGGTCTCGAGGTTGTGCGCTGACCAGGCACAGCCCTGCAAGGAAGTAGATGATGCATCTGGTCGACAGGGCAGTGCCCAGTTGCTGTTCGGCGGCTTGCTCCATCCTTCCGAGAGGGGTGTGTTTGCCACGGAAAACCCTCTTTCCAACTGTGGTCTTTTGTTGGTACATTGGAGTGTACGTGGTGGAGATCCTCTCCAAGGGACTTGCGTCGCTCAGCCTTCAGCAGGGACCGGAGAAGCTTGCACTGCGACTAATGGTTCCAGCCGCCACGCCCCTCGACCTTTGCTGCCGTCGGGGTCACTGCAATCACCTGATGAGGGCCGTCCCAGCGTTCACTGTCCCAACGAGGTCGTTTCAGCACCTTGAGGAAGAGTTGGTCTCCCACATGGACGTGGTTTATCTGTGGATCAAAACACACTGGCCAGTAATTGTGGTCAAACATGTCTTTCATGTGGACTGGGACAGATGTGCCAGTCGCTGGTGGTTCTGATGAACCTGAGAGTCTATGTGTGAGGCCATATAGGATAAAAAGGGGATAGTGTCCTTCCTTCGGCTGGCACTATCCTCATTGCTGTGATTGAAACACAGTCTGGCCATTGTCTCTTTTTTTTTTCTTTGTCTTGATAAGTCAGTTCCATTCGTGCGTTCCACAAGTCCTGCAGACTGTATGCAAAATGACGCTTTGAGTCAATTTTGCAACAACTGTCCCACTTGTTACAAACATTATTCACAAAATGCATCATTTTCACTTTAAATCACTCTTGAAATTCCAAATGTCAGGATAATTCGATTACACAACACTTTTTCCAACTGTTTTAACATCATCATGTGTTGTTGGAAACAACGTAATCCATTTTGAAAACACATTAATTATAACCAAACAATATTGCAACCCAAACAACTAACACTTTGTCTAAAAAAAAGTTTTTTGTTGAAAAGTCTATATGTGGGAACAATTTCATATCATACTTCCCCCTGTTGACACACATGTGTCACTCATGTTACTCCTCTACTCCTCAGCAATGTTTGCACCTTTTTTCTCCCAATGTGTGCATTCAATTAGTGGTGTATTTTTCCCTGGCGTGAGATCAAATTGTCAAGTTGATTTGCTGCGTGTGTGTGTGTGTGTGTGTGTGTGTGCATTACCCCTTGCTGCATTGTCAGCGAGGCAGTATTCAATTGTAATCGTTTCATTTTCTGTTCAGAAAATTTTGCATTTACAAATACTTATTTAGACGTGCTTTATGCACAACTTTTCTTTCATCTTTTGTGATTTTTTAAAACGCCGTTTGCCCAATGTCGACAGAACACATAAACATATATCTTGGCAGTCAGTCCAAATTGTAAAATGTTTTTTAGAAAACATCTTACAATTCTGGATCAGCACAGAAGTTTCTGCTGCTTGTCCTGCACATACAGATTTTAATATCCCTTGAAACAAAATGCTTTGTTAAAAAAAAAATTCCCACCCCTTTGCGGCCGTCAAAAAACTGTCTCTCCAGTCGGGAGAAAGGTGTCCAAGAGGTCAGGTCGCTGTTTGGTGGTAATTTGGACTCGGCTTCCACAGTCGTGTGGTGTGCCTTCTACTGGTGCGGGAAAAAGTGACGCTGGGCTGAGCGCACCTTATCAGTGTAATGTGACAATTAGGTCGCCGTGCAATGTGAATGTGGTGGGTGAAGGCTGCTTGATCCAATTGTTGTGACTAATATGCAAGTGATTTCATGAGCCCTGCGCGTCTGCAGCCACACAAGGTCATGAAACCATTTTTTGCAGTCACTGTTTGCTCAAATGGCTCATAGTAATTTGGTAGTGCTAATACATCTTAATCAATGAGTTCACACTTGACAAGTTCAAAAGCTTGTCAACCTCAAGTGTTCAAACATTTTTTTTTTCCTCAAATGTCATTGGCTTGTCATAAATGATGTCCAGCAATAGTCGTGTGATTTCTAAGTACTTTGCAATCCATGCCTGGCAATAATTGCGTACACCTATAAGGGACATCATTTACTTCTTTGTTATTGGTTTTAGGGCTCGGGCAACGCCTTCTTTTTGCTTGTCACCAAAAATGCGCCCCTTTTCAGTCAAAATGCGGCCTAAATATGTGACTTCCTTTTTTAACAGCTGCATCTCATCGGTTCAGTTTGATGACGCATTAAGTAATTCTCGAGGTCAAACATATGTTTAATATCTTCCTCAATGTCCTCACTGTTGTCACTGTCAGAGGGGGAATCCAGAGGTTTGGACATCAACTCGCAGTCCGAAGCCCCACTGGGGTCCCGGCCTAGTCATTCATTTTCCCAATCGTACACTTCCTTAAAACAAGTTCTCAAACCCTTCATTCATTATGTAAATTACTCGTCTTCTCCTTGGCCGCCCTCGTGTGCAAGCCTATCCTAGACGCTCACAGCAGAAAAAGAAGGGAGGGGGGGGGCCTCACTGTTCATACGCCAATCACGCGGTCCCCAGGCAACCAAGCTGCCAGGGGTTACGCCCCCTACCAAAGGCTCCAGTTTACTGGCCACTCCTCCCTGCCAATTTACGAGCAGGCAATCTCAAGCCAATGGCAACAGCTCCTTCCCCCTAAACTTTCCGCTCGTTCCAATTCACTTACGCTTTCCTTCTGGCATCTGCCCAACCTACTTTACCTCTCAGTCATCTCCAACCCCCTCTTAACTTTCCGCTCATCCTATTTCACTTACGCTTTTCCTTCTCAACCTACCTTGCCTCTCAGTTAGAGAACCAAATTCTGCCCCCGCACCTCAGGTTTGACACCACTTAAAATTCAAAATCAGGAAACACCTATGCTTTTGCAAAGATTCCTCATGTTCACTTTCAAAACCTTCATTCCATCTTTCATAACACCTACTTCTCTCTTTCAATTCATGCAACCAACTCAGTGTCTTACATCCCTCAACCACATAGGTTCTAATTCTGTTACTCTATACAGTTTTCCACTTGCAAATCTGCCTATGACACCTTTCTCACTTGCCCTATCATTTGGACTTCATCAATCCTTTCTATGGAACATTAATTGTTCCTTTCCCTTTTCTACACATTCTTTTTCTTTCTTTACACATTCCTTTTCTTTTCTTATTAACTTCCAATCTCTACACTGCAAAGTTTCCCTGGACTTTACTATACTACCCAATACCCCAATTTTAGAAAATTGGACCAGTTTGTCAACACCTAGGGTGTTCTAAAAACTGGTTTCTCATCAGTAGGACAGCAACTCAATTTTCCTGTTGTGGCAATTCTCACTTCAACTTTTTCAGGTGGAGATTTCTTGTCTATTACATCCACAACAGTCTGCTGTTTATAATCCTACTGTATTACATGGGATGAAATACCAAGTGGTATTAGTAATCCCCAATCGCACACACTCCAGCTCACTGACTCAACCCCCACCCTTTCTCTTCTTTGTTCTCACACACACACATAGTCAGACTCAGACAAATACACGGGCCCACAAAACAACACACACAGTTCTCAACATTGAACAGCTACAAACGAGAAGCTAATCAATATTTTTCAATTTCAACTAACCTACATTTTTCCTTTATTTCAAATTCGGAAAGTTGACAGTTAACTTCCTTCATCAATTCTGCCGCCATTTCTGACAGTCTTAATTGTTATGGTGTCTAGTTATGGTTCCTCAGTGTTGAGAAAAATTCAAATTGCCTGACTTTGGGTTGAATACCAAGCTTCTACTCCCAATTTGGAGCGGGTATTCCTGGGTGTTTTTACTCACAACCCTCGGTCAGTTTTAGATTTCTCAAACGTTGGACATTCATACAATACACATACACACTCACAGATTGATCAGTTCTGTGTCTGTGAAAATAGATAAACTATTTTCGTCTTCTATAAATAACAAACGTTGTACTATCACTTCCAAATATAGTAATAATTACATCTGTACTCTACCAGAAATAAGGACCCCTAAATCTGTCTTCCAGAAAAAACAACAGTTAATTCTGTACTATCCGAGCAGATATAATCAACTACACTTGTACTCTCTACCAGACAAGGAATGCCTTAATCTGCCTTCCAGAATAAACAACAGTTAATTCTGTACTGTCCGAGTCTTCCAACAAGTCTTCCAAAATAGCAAAGTTAAATCTGTATTTCTTCCAGAAAATAGCTAAGCTAAGATGTACTATCTCTTCGGGTAAAGGAACTCCCTGAAACCCTACTATCCTTCAAAAACCCCAAAAAGTTTTTTACTATCTGTTGTATACAACCACTGACCTGTGACAATCTCTCCGCTGGTCGAGACACTCGCGGTTCATGGATGAAGTCTGTGTTCTCTCCGGTGGAGGATGGCCGAGGACCGGCCTCCTGGAAGAGAGGACTTTTCACGATGGCGCCGTTTTCAGTCGTCGTCAATCGTCCACCGCAGATCACACGTTTTCATCCGGCATTCGAAGGACCAAGTAATGTTAAGGATGTTTCTATCAAAACAAGCCTGAACAAATGAATCAACCAGCCAAGATTGTCTGTCATTTCCGCGCTGGGCAGCCCTCGAACTCCGAGGCGAAGCCAGCGTGTTCGACTGCACACATGGTTTTTATTTGCATCAGCATAAGCAATTTGAATATGCAATACATACAGAATGGAAAACTTGACATTTGACTCCATCCCACTTGCCCACCCTCTTCCTGCCTATTCTAACGGTTTCAGCTTACAAGACACCTTTTGTTCATACTTCTGCTTATTCTAACAGCAAAAGGGAGCATGTTCACTCTGAACTTCATTTGACCTGTGTAGTGTATTTTCACAAGGCTTAACATGTTGAACTTATTTTATGGCCATGACGATATTGTTGCTTTAGAAATACCAAGCCTTGTGTTGGACCTCCCTAAATGCATAAGTTACAGCCTTAAGAGGCCTCGGGCCCCAACATTATCTACGAAGGGTTAAAGGGGTCATCAACACCCCAAGGGAGGTGTTTACAGAAAAGGGTTCTGGCGTTGGGGAGTCACATTCGCGATGAGGCCGTACCTGGCACCCGTAGCTGTCGAAAGTTTAATTAGAGGCCAGAAAGATACGAATGCATGTGCAACAAAGGGGGCCTGTAAGATTAGTTATAGTTTGAAACTTGCTAAGATGACAAACTAAACAACAAAACTAACAGATGAACATACAAACTTAAATTTCTTTAACACTTCCCCGGGCACGGGCGGTGCCAAGCGACCCCTAAGTTTAACCAAATGGAAGCTCCGGAGGAGGAGGGCATGCTCGCGTCACAGTAAGCCGAAGAGGAGCACCTTCCCCGGGCACGGGCGGTTCCAAGCGGCCCCTAAGTTTAACCGAATGGAAGCTCCGGAGGAGGAGGGCATGCTCGCGTCACAGTAAGCCGAAGAGGAGCACCTTCCCCGGGCACGGGCGGTTCCAAGCGGCCCCTACGTTTAACTGAATGGAAGCTCCGGAGGAGGAGGGCATGCTCGCGTCACAGTAAGCCGAAGAGGAGCACCTTCCCCGGGCACGGGCGGTGCCAAGCGGCCCCTAAGTTTAACCGAATGGAAGTTCCGGGGGAGGAGGTCGGGCGTGTGTCACAGTTAAGCCGAATTGGAGCACCTCTTCCGCCCGGGCACGAGCGGAGCGCGAGGCTGTCCGTTATGAAAGAATAAATAAATAAAGAATGCCACCTTTTTTTCACAGGGCACACCGGACGGCGTACCATCAGGTTAAAGTCGGAGTAATTAAATAAATACAAAAAGAATGGCTGGGGAATAAAAAAATAATACGTTTTAATAATAATTTGGTTTTTTTGATATAACATGAATTTCACTCTCTCTCTCTCTCTCTCTCCCCGTATATATATATATATATATATAAATATAAATATTTATATATTTATTATATATATTGTATATTTTTTTAAGCATTTTTGAAGGTGCGCCGCTACTTCGCGGATTTTCAGTTTTCGCGGGTGGTCTCGGTCCCCATTAACCGCGATAACCGAGGGTTCACTGTACTCCATAAAATTTACAAAAAGCGAGGTGAAACACTCAACCAGGGCTGCTTTTTTGAACATTTCTCGAGGGCCATGGCGAGCCATTTCAAAAAAGCTGCACAACTAACGTATAAAATATTGATAAATTTGCTCTGCCTGATGTGTGTGTCAAGTTTCACGAGTTGTCGTTCATATTTAGAACCTCATAATCAGCGTTGTTTTATTGCCGAACCGTGCAATGCCACTCCCACAACTTTTCACGAAAAAGGATGAATTTCGTATTGTGACATCCTCATGGCCGAAACAGTCCTCCGAGCATATATGAGGGCGACCTTGTTGAGTTGCACGGAGAAAAACATCCAAGAAAATAACTTGTATTAGCTTTTACCAGTTGGTGGCGCTACTACTACGATGAAAAATAAGTTGGTAGATGTCTTCAGGGCTGAAGTATCCTCAAATGTGTACAACTTCGAGAAGATAGGATCATCTGAGTCATGTTGCCGGAGCTTTTGTTGCCACAAAGTACAATCGGACTTTTCAGCACCGTAATAGCCACGCCTTTTGCCAAAACGTCACAAACTCGGCAGAGAGTAAGATCATTGTCTTGAGTCTTTTCTGACTAATTTTCAGTCGGATTCGTCAAAAGGGCACCGTGCAGTACGTGAAAATTAAAATAAAAACAAATTTTTGATTCCACTTGGCGGCGCTGTGTGTATAACAAAATAATAACATTAAGATGTCTTCAGGTCGGGACATTTTATTTACAGGTGAAGGTTTGGATTTTTAGGAGCATGTGCAGGGGAGTTATTAAGCATTCATTTATTTGTATTAGGTTAATTTTGTCTTCTTATTATTGATATTTGACTGATTCATTAAAAGCAGACAATTATGTTTTAGGTAAATTTTTTACCTGACATGTTTCGGCGAGTCTTTCGCCTTCTTCAGAGTGTCGCATGATGGTGTCTTGAGACCCGTCTTTATCAGCTGATGTTCCATGAGGGTGTGACTTACCTGTCAAAAAAATTAAAAATCAGAGCAGTAAAAGAATAAGCACAACATGAACATTACAAATCAGCAATCACTGACCACTGCAAAAGGGAAAACCACATCATGGACGGGGAGAAGGGCAGGGTCATCCGCACCGAAGAGAACAAACAACAGCGCTGGATCAGAGAGGCCATTGAGATCTGCAAGCGAGGCATAAAAACCATGAACAGAGACAAGGGAGCCTTTATCCTCTCGACCACCTGGAGCAGCATCTTGGCGGAGTGAACGGACAGCGGGGGGTGTGACTTGCCTTCATTCTTGTGACAGGTAAGTCACGCCCTCATTGAACATCAGCTGATAAAGACGGGTCACAATACACCATCATGTGACACTCTGAAGAAGGCGAAAGACTTTCGTATTGTGACATCCTCAAGGCCTAAACACTCATCCGAGCAAATATAAGGTAGATTTTGTGAACCTGCCCGGAGAAAAACATCAACGAAAATAATTTGTATTTGTTTTAACCAGTTGGTGGCGCTACCACTGCGATCAAAAATAAGTTGGCAGCCGTCTTCAGGGCCTGAATATCCTCAAATGTGAAAAATTTCGAGAAGATGGATCATCTGAATCATTTTGCAGGAACTTTTGTTGCCACGGAGAATAATCAGACTCTGCGGCACCGCAATAGCCACGCCCTTCGAAGGAAAGTCACAAAAATAGGGATAGCGTAAGATCAATGTCTTGAGTCTTTTCTAGCCAATTTTCAATCGGATTCGTTAAAAGGGCACCGTGCAGTACGTCAAAATGTAAAAAATGATATTGATTGGCGCAAGGTGTATAACAGAATATAAACATATAGATGTCTTCAGGTACCGACTCTTTATGTACATGTGAAGTTTTGGATTTTTAGCAGCATGTGCATGAGAGTTATTAAGCATTTTGTCCATTGCGGCGAAGGAAATCTTAAGTGAAAACTTTGAAGCCCCGCCCCCGTCATATAGTATTTCGGAAACAAAAGATTTTAGCCCCAGTGTTTGTCCCAGGTCTTAAGATGCTACAGACAGAATTTTAAGGCAATCAGATGAAGCCTTTAGGATCAGGGTGCAAAAGAATGACCCCTGTAAACATGCAAAAAAGGGCAAAAGTCGGACTTTCAAAAATTCATAACTCACTTCCTGTTCATATTAGACGTTAAAATATCAAATTTTTCGCCATGCCCGATGAGACTGCCAAGTTTGGTGAGTTTTTGTGCATGTTTCGGGGGTCAAAAATGCGATCGAACAATCGGAAAAATAATAATAATAATAATTTCAACAAAAACAATAGCGACTTCGCAGCGCTCGCTGCTCAGGCCCTAATAATAATAATAATAATAATAATAATAAAAGTAATAATATTTTCTACAAAAACATTAGGGACCTCGCAGCCGTCGTAGCTCGGGCCCTAATAACAATTTCTAGAAAAACGATAGGGACCTCGCAGCGGTCACTGCTCGGGCCCTAATAATAATAATAATAATAATTTCCACAAAAACAATGGGGACCTCGTAGCGGTTGCTGCTCGGGCCCTAATAATAATTTCTACATAAACAATAGGGACCTCGCCGCGGTCGCTGCTCGGGCCCCAATAATAATTTCTACACAAAGTCCATTGTGGTGACCCGCCCCTTTTAAGTAAATTCAAAATGGCCGACTTCCTGTAAAACCTAGCTCATTGCTCCAAGAGACTTTTTTGTAGGTCTTGGTCTTATACATACAGTGAACCCTCGCTACTTCGCGGTTCACCTTTCGCGGGTTCAGTGCTTCGCGGGTATAAAAAATATTCGGGGGCATTGTAGTTTCGCCGAGCAGCACGACGGGCGCTGGAGCGGTTAGACGGCCGGCGTGCGCCGAAGAAGAGCGTGGGCGAAGAGGAGAGTGGACGAAGAAGAGCACGTTCCCCCGGACACGATCGGTGGCGACGTTTCACGCGGTTCGGACCGTACCAGGGCTCCGGCCGGCGTGCGTGGCAGTTAAGCCATAGAGGAGCACCGTCCCCGGGCACGGGCGGTGCCAAGCGGCCCCTAAGTTTAACCGAATGGAAGCTCTGGAGGAGGAGGGCATGCTCGCGTCACAGTAAGCCGAAGAGGAGCACCTTCCCCGGGCACGGGCGGTTCCAAGCGGCCCCTAAGTTTAACCAAATGGAAGCTCCGGAGGAGGAGGGCATGCTCGCGTCACAGTAAGCCGAAGAGGAGCACCTTCGCCGGGCACGGGCGGTTCCAAGCGGCCCCTAAGTTTAACCGAATGGAAGCTCCGGAGGAGGCGGGCATGCTCGCGTCACAGTAAGCCGAAGAGGAGCACGGGCGGTGCCAAGCGGCCCCTAAGTTTAACCGAATGGAAGCTCCGGGGGAGGAGGGCGGGCGTGTGTCACAGTTAAGCCGAATTGGAACACCTCTTCCGCCCGGGCACGAACGGAGCGCGAAGCTGTCAGTTATGAATGAATAAATGAATAAATAAATAAATAAATAAAGAATGCCACCTTTCATTTCACAGGGAACACCGGACGGCGTACCAGCAGGTAAAAGTCGGAGTAATTGTCACGATCGTGCCTTTGTGTTGCAGCCGAGTGGGCGTGGTCGACGGCGCGTTGCTCGGCAACGCGGCCACGAGCGGACGCGTTCGCGAGACGGCCCAGCTGCAACCCATCATGCCTTGATTACGGACTATTTAAGCCTCCGACACGCAAACCTGTCGGATTATTGACCTACTTGCTCTCGCCTTGTGCCTTGCTACAGTCTTTGCCAACTTTGCTCCGTGTATTTGTCGTGTATGTTGTTACCTTGTTTATTTCTACAGCTACGTTTCGGCTCGCTTTGTGTTTTTTCGATGATTGGATTTAACCTTACCCTTTGGAGGAAGGACATTCTTGTTTTCGGTTTTCTTGCATTGCAAGCTCCTTTTGTTACTCGTTTTGCTTTTCCTGGGGGAAGATTGTTCCCCCAGCGTTTCCCGTTCACGTCTCCCGACGTCTGTAAGTATAGACCCTCTATTATTATTGATAGCAACCCTCCTTGCCTATCGCCTGCCAATTGTTTTTTGCCGGCCACAATAAATATTGTTCCTACCAAATTTTCCCTTGTCTGCGCTTTAAGGATCCACCCACACCGCTTCCCAGCCCCGGCTGGGGAGCGATCCTCACAGAATAATCCGACCATGGATTCTGCAGACAAGGAGAAAATTTTTCATGCCTTGACCAGCCAAGGACGCCTAGTGGGCCAACAGGCGACCGAGCTCGCGACCCTGCGCGTCGCGGTCGGCCAACTGGTCCAGCAACTCATGAGCCTAGGGGCCCGACTGAGTACCCCAGTTCACCCTGCCTCGCCGGTTCCCAACCCGGTCGATCCCCCTTCCGGGGCTCCGCCCCCAGGTTACCCGGTTAAGGAGCCTAACCTGGCTCATCCCGACCGCTACGGCGGAGAGCCTGGCCTTTGCGGCCCATTTATTCATCATTGTAGGCTGATTTTTGACCAGCAGCCCCGAACCTAGGCGCTAGACAGCTCAAAAGTAGCATTTATGATGAGCCTCCTGACTGGTCAAGCGAGTGCATGGGCCATGGCCGTGAGCAACACGCGTCCCGAGATCAGCTCCTCGTTCCCCGCCTTTCTGAATTACTGGACTGTATCCAGGGGGCACGGTCAGTTGCCGAGTACTCGATCACCTTCCGCACCCGAGCAGCGGAGAGTGGATTCGACGACTGCGCCCTGAGGTCCGTTTTCCGGAGGGGTCTGAACCCGGCCCTCAAGGACGAGCTGGCAGCCCGCGACGACGCCGAGACGCTGGAGGAGCTGATCACCCTGGCGATTCGTCTGGACAACCGCCTTCGAGAGCGTCGTCGAGAGCGAGGGGTGGAGCAGCGCCACGCCGAGCTGCCACGATTCCGGTTACCCGAACCTGCGCCCGCCGACGAGCCCATGCAGATGGGGGCCAGCCGCCTGGCGTCGCGGGAGCACCCTCGAGAGCAGGCGAGGGAGCAGCGCCGCTCGACCCATCCTCACACTCGGTCTCCCGGGTGGCCGCCCGTCGACGAGCCCAGGGGGGCGCCTCCGCGCCGTCCGGACCTACGAGAGAGGCAGCGCCGGCGCAGCACAGGGGCGTGCTTCTACTGCGGTCAACAGGGACACAGAGTAGCAGAGTGCGCGGAGATGGCCGACCGCCTAGAGTCATCCCCTCGTCGCCCCGCTCACTGCGAGTCCGCGGGGCGCACCTCCGCGGCTCCAGGTCCCCGGCAAGAACAGCCCGCCAGCGCGGCGGAGGGACAGGACAGTGCCGGGACCACCCTGAGACTTGAGATGGACGGAGAAATCACAGGGCTTAACGGGAGTGTTAAAGTTTGCGCGCTGATTGACTCCGGGGCCGATGACTGCTTTATAGACGCGGGTTTAGTGGCCCAACTCGGTTGTGAGGTCACCGAGCTCCACAAATCGGAGAAACTTTATGACCTCGATGGTCGCGTGCTGGCCGACATCCGACGGCTAACCGAACCTCTTACGCTGAAGTTGTCAGGCAACCACATCGAAAGGCGTTCGTTTTTTGTCATGCCCGCCAGGTCCGCCCCAGTCGTATTGGGAATCTCATGGCTAACCGCACACAACCCGGTCATCGACTGGAGCCGGCTCTCCCTCCAGAATTGGAGCCCTTTTTGCTACGCGCACTGCCTACGGTCAGCCGGAGAGGGCGTGCGGCCCCGGGCGGCCCCCGAGGTAGAAATCGAGCTTGAAAACGTGCCTAGCGTTTACCACGACCTCCGCGCCGTTTTTAGCAAAGAAAAAGCCAAATCACTTCCGCCGCACCGCCCATACGACTGCGCGATCGACCTAGTGCCCGACCCCGTCCTGCCGTCGGTACGGTTGTACAAGGTCTCGCAACCCGAGCAGGCGGCGATGAAGGATTACATAACGGAATCCCTCGCGGCGGGATTGATACGACCATCCACGTCTCCGGTAGGAGCCGGGCTCTTCTTTGTAGAAAAGAAAGATAAATCCCTCCGCCCCTGCGTCGATTACAAGGAACTAAACGCGATCACTGTTAAAAATCGCTACCCACTGCCCCTCCTGGACTCGGCCTTCGCTCCTCTGCAATCCGCGACAGTCTTTTCAAAATTAGACCTCCGCAGCGCGTACCACCTGGTCCGCATTAGAGAAGGGGATGAGTGGAAGACCGCGTTTAAAACCCCACTGGGACATTTTGAGTACCTGGTCATGCCCTTTGGGTTATCAAATGCACCCGCGGTGTTCCAAGCTCTCATTAATGACGTCCTCAGGGATATGCTCAATGTTTGTTGTTTTGTCTACCTGGACGATATCCTTATTTTCTCTCTGTCCCTAAAAGAACACCACCTCCACGTGCGATCCATTTTACAACGACTCCTAGAAAACAAATTATACGTTAAGGCAGAAAAATGTGAATTCCACAAAACCTCGGTTTCGTTCCTAGGATTCATAGTAGAAAACGGGCAATTAAAGGCCGACCCGGCCAAGACGCGCGCCGTCGTGGAGTGGCCGGTGCCCACTACACGCAAACAGCTGCAGAGATTCCTAGGGTTCGCGAATTTCTATCGCCGCTTCATCAAAGACTATAGCCGCCGGGCGCTGCCGCTCACTCGCCTCACCTCGACGAAGATTCGTTTCGCCTGGGACAGGGAAGCCGAGGGGGCGTTCGCGGATTTAAAAAAGGCATTCACAAACCCTCCCGTATTGCACCACCCTAACACCGATCTTCCTTTTGTTGTAGAGGTGGACGCCTCTGATTCGGGAGTGGGGGCCGTCCTGTCGCAGCGGTCCCCGGTCGACCAACGTCTGCACCCCTGCGCCTTTTTCTCTCGCTGCCTCTCCCCAGCGGAGGCCAACTACGATGTGGGCAACCGAGAACTCCTGGCCGTGATCCTGGCCCTGCAGGAATGGCGGCACTGGCTGGAGGGCACCCAGGAGCCATTCATCATTTTTACGGACCACAAGAACCTGTCATACATCCGCCACATGAAAAGACTGAACCCCCGGCTGGCGCGGTGGGCCTTGATCCTCAGCCGCTTCAATTATACCATGACTTACCGGCCGGGGGCACGCAACACCAAACCCGACGCACTGTCACGCATCCACGACACCTGGGAAGACGAAGAGGGGCTGGCAAGCGTGGTGCCCAGTCATCGCTTGGTGGGGGGCCTGCAATGGGAGATCGAGCGGCGAATCCGAGAAGCCCAGGAGGAAAGTGGGGCGCCAACGGAGTGTCCTCCCGGGCGCCTGTTCGTGCCGACTCGAGACCGGGCGGAGGTGATCCA